>NW_025977349.1:0-537 GCF_021869965.1 Rhincodon typus | reverse complement strand
CAAGTGGGTAGTGTGCCAGGAGGGTAGGGTGCCAGGAGAGTAGGGTGCCAGGAGAGTAGGGTGCCGGGGGTGTAGGGTGCCAAGCGGGTAGTGTTCCAGGAGGGTAGTGTTCCAGGAGGGTAGGGTGCCAGGGGGGTAGGGTGCCGGGGGGTAGGGTGCCACATCGGCAACTGGCCCTTGGAAGCAAATGAGTGAGGAAGGTTTTGTTTGGGTTGGGGGTGGTGTTGGTGCGGAGTGGGGAGACGGGGTCCTGTGCTCCACAAGGCCGGGGGGTGGGGGCGCAGCTGGGTTAGCACGGGCACCCGCGGGCCGGGCGACCTCTTCCCCCCTCACCCACACCGCCCACCACCCGCCCGCCCGGCCTTTCCCTCACCCGAGCAGATGACACCGGCGTCGTTGGTCATCAGGCAGGAGTGCGGCTTGGCCAGCTCGAAGGGGCAGACCCAGAGGTAGGGCTCGGTGCCCTCGCAGCTCACGTGGCTCCCCCAGGCGGCGCCGGCCCCCTCGCCGAAGTGCCCGCTGCGTGTGGCCGACTGA
>NW_025977348.1:1437-7004 GCF_021869965.1 Rhincodon typus | reverse complement strand
TCAGCCTTCCTGCTCCTATGATGCTGCTTGGCCTGCTGTGTTCATCCAGCTCTACGCCTTGTTGTCTAAGATTCTCCAGCATCTGCAGTTCCTACTATCAGGAATATGTACAAGTCTTGAGCGTTTTTTTAACTATCTGGCAACATGGGTGCTTATACTTCCCTCTTGTTTTCTTCATGGCAACACCTCAGCCAAACTGAAAGTCAACATGCTAGCCAATCAGATTAGACTTTCCAACCAGTCATCACCTGTTTGCTCATATATTATAAATTGTTGTGATCATCTGAAATGTAGCATTCTTGTGTTTGTCCTGACGAGTACATGATGAAAAGTTTTAGTAACATGCTCCCTTTCCAACAATATTTGCTGTATTTGAGGTGATTATGGTGTCCTTAACCCCCGTCAGCCCACTGTTTGAGCTGTCTGGAGATGTTGCTGTAACATCACCCGCAAAGGATTGCAAGTCTAGAATATTGGGGTTGGATTGTCTGACAGTGGACAGGCTTTTAGACTTCTAGATGGCTCAGCAAAATAAATCTGAGTCATAATTTGTGGCAGTGGATGTCTTTTTATAACTCTTGTTCGTGCCTCTTTAACTCAAACCTTCCATTCATGCTACAGCCTGCTTGAGCAGATGTGTATTTAAAAAAAAACCTCTCCCTTGGAAAGAGTTTGATGTTTAACAGCATGATTTTTGAATTGGTCGTCTATAATATGGGTGTAATTGTCAAAAGAATTCAAACTCTCAAAGAAAGAGAAATTTTCATTGGTGTTATAATTCAGGGCAAGGTTGATTTTTGCCATCAGATATGTCCTAAGAAAAGATTGTTCCTTATTGAATTTCATACTATAATGATTGTGTATAAGAATACATGTATTCGGAGCAGAAATAGGCCATTTGGCCCCTTTAGCCTACTCCACATCTGTTTACATCAACTTCCAATAATCTTTGATTTTCTTGCCTAACAAAGAATATATCTACCGCTGGCTTAAAATTATTCAACAACCCCACCTCCACTTCTTTCTGAGGCAGAGTTCCAAAGTCACCCAACCCTCTGAGAAAAATGTAATCCTCTTCTCTGGCCTTAAAAAGCAAACCCTAATTTTCACACAGCATTCCCTGGTTCTGGACTCAGCTGAAACAGGAGACGTCCTTTCTGCGTCCATGTTATTACTTTAGTATATAGAAACACTTCAGTTGAGTCACGCCTTGTTCTTCCACAATCCTTTCCTCATACGACAAGTTGCTCATTCTATATATCAATCTGGTCAACATGCTCTGAACTGCTTTCAATGCATCTGCAGCTTTCCTTAAGTAATGAAAGCAGAACTGCAAGCAGTATTTAATGAGTTCTCACTGATGCCCTGTATAATTGAAGCCAAACGCCCTTTTTGTTATGTTCAATTCGTCTAGTAATAGGAAAGAATAACATACTAGTTGTCTTATGATTACTTGTACCCTGCGTACTAACTTTTTGTGACTCATGCACGTCCAATAATTATTAGATGATGCAATTATTTTGCAGGCTGGTTGGAAAGAAAACCATGCGACTTTTATGAATGAGCTGAAGAATCTTCAGGCAACAGGGCTCACCACGCTCGGGCAGGCACTGCGGACATCCTTCGATTTGTTAAATCTGAACCGCTTAGTTTCTGGGATAGATAATTATGGTCAGGTTAGTACACAGGCATTTTAAAAAAAAAAAAAAAAAAAAAAAAAATCCTGGGCTACTCCTATCTCTGCTGTAACTGGCTAAGTTGTTTTTGTAGCTGTCACCTGTAACATCCATTGTGTTTAAAGACAAAATGCATTTCAATTGAAACCTTTCCTTGCCAATGAGTGCAAATATCTTTCTCTAGTTGATGGTCAGCACCATAAATAGCACACAGCTTGCAAAATTGTATGAAGTTAGAAGTTTTTTTATTTACTCAAGGGATATGGTATCGCTGGTTGGGCCAGCATTTATTGCCCATCCGTAATTGCCCTTGAGAAGATGATGGTGAGCTGCATCATTGAACTGCTACAGTTCATGTGCTGTAAGTAGACCCACAACATCTTTAGAGAGGAAATTTCAGGACTTTGATCCAGTGATATATTTTCAAGTCAGAGTGGTGGGTGAAAAGTACTATCTATGGATCTTTGGTGAAGTTCTGCAGTGCGTCTTGCACGTACCGGACACTGCTGCTACTGTGCGTCGGTGGTGGAGGGAGTGGATGTTGTGCCAATCAAGTGGGCTGCTTTGTCCTGGATAATGTCAAGGTTCTTGAGTGTCGGTGGACTTTTACCTACACAGGAAGATGGGGAGCATTCCATCACACTCATGATGTGTGCCTTCTAGATGGTGGACAGGCTTTCAGGAGTCAGGAGGTGAGTTACTCAATGCAGTATTCCTAGCCTTTCACCTGATCTCGTAGCCACCGTATTTATATGGCAAGTGCAGTTCAGTTTCTGGTTGATGGTAACCCCCAGGATGTTGGTAATGGGGCATTGAGTGATGGTGACAACATTAAATGTCAAAGGAAGGTGATTATATTATCTTGTATTGGAGATTGTTGTTGTCGAGCATTTGTGTTGCACGAATATTGTTTACCACTTGTCAGCCCAAGCCGAGATAATGTCCAGATCTTGTTGCATTTGAACACGGACTGTTTCAGTGTCTGAGGAGTTGTGAGTGATGCTGAACCTTGTACAATCATCAGCAAACCTCATCACTTCCGACCGTATGATAGAGGAAAGGTCATTATTGAAGCAGTTGAAGATGATTGGGCCTAGAACTCCACCTTGTAGAACTCCTGCAGAGATGTCTATGGGTTGAGATGACGGACCTCTGACAACAACAACTATCTTCCTATGTGCCAGGTATGACTCAAACAGCAGCGAGTTTGCCTCCTGATTCCAGTTTTGCTATGGCTCCTTTCCGCCTCACTCAGTCAGATATGGCCTTGATGTCAAGGGCTGTCACTCTCACCTCATCTCTGGAATTCAGCTCTTTTGCCCATATTAAGCCAGGGCTGCAATGGGGTCTAGAACAGAGTGGCCCTGGCAGAACCAAACTGGGCATCACTGACCAGGTTATTGCTGAGTAGGTACGGCTTGATAGCACTGTTGATGACAACTTCCATCACTTCACTGACAATTGAGAGTATACTGATGGGGCATTAATTGGCCAGGTTGTGTTGGTCTGATTTTTGTTTTACAGGACATACCTGGGACTTTTTCACATTGTCAGCTAGATGCCACTGTTGTAGCTGCACTGGAACAGCTTGGTCAGGGAGTACTGTTGCTGAATCTTGTGAGGGTCCATAGTCTTTGCAGTAGCCAGTGCCACCAACTGTTTATTGATATCATGTGGTATGAATTGAATTGATTGAAAATTGGCATCTATGATGCTGGGAACCACTGAGGAGACCGAGATGGATCATCCAATTAGCAACTGTGGCTGAAGATTGCTGCACGTACTTATCTTTATCTTTTGTACTGATGTGTTGGGCTCCTGAACATAGAACACAGAACAGTACAGCACAGTACAGGCCCTTCGGCCCACGATGTTGTGCCGAACTTTTACCCTAAACCTAAGGTCTGTCTAACCTCCACCACTACCTTATACTATCATCCATATGCCTATCTGATAGCCACTTAAATGCCCCTAATGAGGCCGACTCCACTACCCTCTCCGGCAATGCATTCCATGCCCCTACCACTCTCTGAGTAAAGAACCTACCTCTGACGTCTCCCCGATATCTACCTCCTTCCACTTTAAAACTATGTCCCCTCATAAAAGCTACCACCACCCTAGGAAAAAGTCTCTGGCTGTCTACTCTATCTATACCTCTGATCATTTTGTACACCTCTATCAAATCACCTCTCATCCTTTCCTCGTAGGACCTTCCTTCCATTCCAGGCAACATCCTGGTAAATCTCCTCTGCACCTTTTCCAACGCTTCCACATCTTTCCTGTAATGAGGTGACCAGAACTGGACACAATACTCCAGATGTGGCTGAACCAGGCTTTTGTACAGCTGGAGCATAACTTCACGGCTCTTGAACTCACTCCCTCCATTAATGAAAGCTAACACACCATACGCTTTCTTAACAACTCTGTCCATCTGGGTGGCAGCTCTCAGGGAATTGTGAACATGAACCCCAAGATCCCTCAGCTCCTCCACACTGCCAAGAATCTTTCCGTTAACCCCGTATTCTGCTTTCAAGTTTGTCCTTCCAAAATGAATCACCTCACACTTGTCAGGGTTAAACTCCGTCTGCCACTTCTCAGCCCAGCTCTGCATTCTGTCAATGTCCCTTTGTAACCGAGAACAGCCCTCCGCACTGTCCACAACGTGACCCACCTTCGTATCATCCGCGAACTTGCTAATCCACCCTTCCACTCCTTCATCCAAATCATTTACAAAAATCACAAATAGAAGAGGACCCAGAACAGATCCTTGTGGTACACGACTCGTAACTGAGCACCATGTTGAATATTTTCCGTCCACTACCACCGTTTGTCTTCTAAGGGTCAGCCAATTCTGAATCCAATCTGCCACATTTCCCCCTATCCCATGCCTCTTTACCTTCTGCATGAGCCTACCATGGGTAACCTTATCAAACGCCTTACTTAAATCCATGTATACCACATCCACTGCTCCACCTTCATCCACGTGTTTGGTTCACCTCTTCAAAGAATTCAATAAGGTTTGTGAGGCATGATCTACCCCTCACAAATCCATGCTGATTATCACGAATCAAACTGTGCCTTTCCAAGTGATCATAAATCGTATCTCTCAGAGCTCTTTCCAATAATTTGCCCACCACTGACGTAAGACTAACTGGCCTGTAATTTCCGGGGTTATCCCTGTTCCCTTTTTTGAACAAGGCAATGACGTTTGCCTCTTTCCAATCTTCCGGCACTATACCCGTGGACAGTGAGGACGAAAAGATCATCGCCAAAGGCCCTGCGATCTCGTCCCTCGCTTCCCATAGAATCCTTGGATAAACCCCATCAGGCCTGGGGGACTTATCTATCTTCAACTTCCTCAGAATTCCTAGCACATCTTCTTTACTAACAGCAACCTCCTCTAGCCTACCTGCCTGTTTCACAACGCCCTCCTCTACAACTAGGTCCCTCTCAGTTGTGAATACTGAAGAAAAGTATTCATTAAGGACCTCTCCTATCTCTTTAGGCTCTGTGCACAAAGTCCCTTTACAATCCTTGATCGGCCCTACCCTTTCTCTGGTCATTCTCTTGTTCTGCACATACGTGTAAAAAGCCTTGGAGTTTTCCTTGATCCTGTCTGCCAAGGTTTTCTCATGCCCCCTTATAGCTCTCCTAAGCCCTTTCTTCAGCTCCTTCTGGGCTAACTTGTATCCTTCTAGAGCCTTTTCCATTCCTCTTTTCCTAAACCTTACATAAGCCTCCTTCTTCCTCTTAACCAGTCGTTCAACCTCTCTCTCGAGAGCCATGGCTCCCTCACTCGACCGCATCTTCTCTGCCTGCTAGGGACAAACATATCGAGCACATGCAGTATGCATTCCTTAAACAATCTCCACAGAAATGTGGAGATTGTTT
>NW_025977348.1:1030-1337 GCF_021869965.1 Rhincodon typus | reverse complement strand
CCAGTTCTTGCCTAACAGAATTATAATTACCCTTCCCCCAATTATAAACTTTACCCTGCCGTATGTACCTATCCTTATCCATGACTATCGTGAAAGAAATAGAGTTATGATCGCTACTGTCAAAATGCTCTCCTACCAACAGGTCTAACACTTGGCCCGGTTCGTTGCCAAGCACCAAATCCAAAGTGGTCTCTCCTCATGTTGGTTTACCTACATACAGTGTCAGCAATCCTTCCTGAATGCACTGGACAAAATCTGCTCCATCTAAACTATTACAACTAAAATGTTTCCAATCAATATTTGGGAA
>NW_025977348.1:0-930 GCF_021869965.1 Rhincodon typus | reverse complement strand
GTGACTGCTCCTTTCTTGTTCCTGACGTCAACCCAAACTGACTCTGTTGACATATTATTCTTGAACTGCCTTTCAGTCGCTGCTATACTCACCCTGACTAGCAATGCCATTCCCCCGCCTCTTTTTCCACCCTCCCTATTTCTTTTAAAGCATCTAAATCCCAGAACTTCCAACAACCATTCCTCTCCCTGAGTTATCCAAGTTTCTGTAATGGCCACAACGTCGTAGTTCCAAGTGCTGACCCATGCTCTAAGTTCATCCGCTTTATTTCTGATACTTGAAGTATACACACCTCAAACAACCTTGATGTCCGCAATTACGCTCCATTGACCGCATTTCTTTATAAACCACCTCACTCCCTGTTGTGTCTGTTGGAAGGCCGAATACCTCATCCTCTGAATTATAAATCCGGTTCCCCACCCCCTGCCAAACTAGTTTAAACCATCCCGTACAGCTCCAACAAACCTCCCTCCCAGGATATTTGTGCCCTTCCGGTTCAGGTGCAACCTGTCCTTTCTGTACAGGTCCCACCTTCCCCAGAATGTGCTCCAATTATCCACATAATGGAAGCCCTTCCTCCTACACCAGCCCTGTAGCCACGTGTTTAGCTGCAGTCTCTCCCTATTTCTTACCTCGTTATCACGTGGCACTGGTAGTAATCCAGAGATAACTACCCTGTTTGTCCTGGACTTCAGCTTCCAACCTAACTCCCTGTACTCATTTTTCACATTCTCAGTCCTTTTTCTACCTATATCATTGGTACCGATGTGTACCATGACTGCTGGTTGCTCACCCTTCCCCTTAAGGATCTTGAAGACACGATCCGAGACATCACGGACCCTGGCACCCGGGAGGCAACATACCATCCTTTCATCTCGTTCGGGTCCACAGAACTGCCTGTCTGTGCCTCTTACTATCGAATCCCCCACT
>NW_025977347.1:4907-7005 GCF_021869965.1 Rhincodon typus | reverse complement strand
TCTCTCAATCAAATAAGCATGTTAGTCAAACCATCATCAAAACTACAGTCATAAGGTGAAATTCAGGTTTTGGTATTCTGAAGAGTTTAACTCGCTACAATAAACATTTTAAACTGACCAGCATCAAAAGTTGTGGTATTTGGTGAAGTTGAGGTTTCAGACTTCTGAAGTGTCAAACCAGCTGAAATAAGCATTTTAGACAAAACAACATCAAAAGTTCAGTCATTAGGTGAAGTTGAGATTTTGATCTTCTGAAGTGCTTGCATCATGAAATAAGCATGGCATTCATACCAACATCAAAAACTAACTCATTTAGTAAAGTGAGATGTTGGTCTTCTGAAGTGCTTATCTGAGTGAAATAAGCATTTCAGTCCAACCAGCGTCCAAAGTTATGTCCTTTGGTGAAGTTCTGATTTTTGACTTCTGAAGTGCTTGTCTCACTGAAATATGCATGTCAGTCAATACAGCGTTAAAAAAATAAGTCATTTGGTGAAGTATAGATTTTTGATTTCAGAACTGCTTAACTCACTCAAAAATGCATGTTAGTCAAAACAACATCAAAAGTTGAGTCGTTTGGTGAGGTTGAGATTTTGATCTTCTGATGTGCTTATCTCAAAGCAATCAACATGTCATTCAAACCAACATTTAAAACCAATTCATTTGGTGAAGTTGAAATATTGGTCTTTCGATGTGATTATCTGAGTGAAATTAGCGTGTAAGTCAAAACAGCATCAATAATTATGTCGTTTGATGAAGTTGAGATTTTTGAATTCTGAAGTGCTTATCTCAATCTAATAAGCATGTTAGTCAAACAAACATCGAAACTAGATTCATTTTGGGAAGTCCAGATTTGGGATTTCTGAAGTGAGTAACTCGCTGAAAGAAGCATTTTAATCCAAACAGCATCAAAAGTTCAGTCATTTGGTGAAGTTGAGATTTTTGACTTCTGAAATGCTTTTCCCACTGAAATAAGCATGTTAGTCTAACCAGCATCAAAACTTGAGTCATTTGGTAAAGTCGAGATTCTACACTTCTGAAGTGCTTATTTCACTGGCGGAAGCCTATTAGTCAATCCAACATCAAAATTTGAGTCATTTAGTGAAGTTCAGATTGTGGTCTTCTGCTGTGCTTATCTCGCTGAAATAAGCACGTTAGTCAAATTAACAGCAAAAATTGAGTCATTTGGTGATATTCCGATTTTTGTCTTCTGAAGTGGTTATCTCGCTGAAATAAGAATTTTAATCCAACCACCATCAAAAATTATGTGATTCGGTGAAGTTGAGATTTTTAACTTCTGATTTGCTCATCTCACTCACACAAGCAGGTTAGTCAAACCACATCAAAACTTGAGTCATTTGGTGAAGTTCAGATTTTGGTCTTCTGATGTGCTTACCTCCATGAAATAAGCGTTTTAATCCAACCAGCATTAAAAATTAAGTCATTTGGTAAAGTAGAGATTTATGCCTTCTGAACTGCTTAACTCGGTGAAATAAGCATGTTATTCAAAACAACATCAAAAGTTGAGTCATTTGGTGAAGTTCAGATTTTAGTCTTTTCAAGTGACTAACTCACTGAATTAAACATTTTAATCTCACCAGCATCAAAAACCAAGTAATTTGATAAAGTTGAGATTCTTGACTACTGTAGTGTTCATCTCACTGAAATAAGAATTTTCGTCCAACCAGCATCAAAAATTAAGTCATTTGATGAAGTTGAGATTTTTCACTTCTATAGTGCTCATCTCACTGAAATAAGCATTTTAGTCCAACCAGGATCAAAAGTTATGTCCTTTGGTGAAGGTGAGATTTTAGTCTTCTGATATGCTTATCTCACTGAAATAAGCGCATTAGTCAAAACAACCTCAAAAATTAAGTCACCTGGTGAAGTTCAGAATTTTGACTTCTGGAATGTTTTTCTCACTCAAATAAGCATGTTGGTCTAACCAACATCAAAACTTGAGTCATTTGGTGAAGTCGAGATTCGACACTTCTGAAGTGCTTAGTTCACTGGCGGAAGCCGATTAGTCAATCCAACGTCAAAATTGGAGTCATTTAGTGAAGTTCAGATTTTTGTCTTCTGAAGTGCTTTTCCCACTGAA
>NW_025977347.1:2984-4807 GCF_021869965.1 Rhincodon typus | reverse complement strand
GTGTCTTGTTGAAGTTGAGATTTTGGTCTTCTGCTATGCTTATCTCGTTGAAATAAGCACGTTAGTCAAAACAATATCAAAAGTTGTGATATCTGGTGAAGTTGAGATTTTGATCTTCTGAAGTGCTTAACTCGCTGAAATGAGCATGTTAGTCAAATTAACATCAAAAATTGACTCATTTGGTGAAGTTCAGATTTTGGTCTTCTGAAGTGCTTTTCCCACTGAAATAAGCATGTTAGTCAAAACAGCATCAAAAATTGAGTGTCTTGTTGAAGTTGAGATTATGGTTTTCTACTATGCGGATCTCGCTGAAATAAGTAGGTTAGTCAGAACAATATCAAAAGTTGTGACTTGAGGTGAAGTTGACATTTTGAACTTCTGAGGAGCTTCACTCGCTGAAATGAACATGTTAGTCAAACTAACATCAAAAATTGAGCCATTTGGTGAAGTTGAGATTTTTATCTTCTCAAGTGCTTATCTTTGTGAAATAAGAATTTTAATCCAACCAGCATCAAAAATTATGTCAATTGGTGAAGTTGAGATTGTTGACTTCGGAAGTGCTTATCTCACTCAAATAAGCATGTTAGTCAAACCAACATCAAAACTTGAGTCATTTGGTGAAGTTCAGATTTTGGTCTTCTGAAATGCTTAACTCGCTGAAAAAAAAAGCATTTTAATTCAACCAGCATTAAAAATTACGTCATTTGGTAAAGTTGAGATTTTTGCCTTCTGAAATGCTGAATTCGCTGAAATAAGCATGTTATTCAAAACAACGTCAAAAGTTGAGTCATTTGGTGAAGATCAGATTTTAGTCTTCTCAAGTGCTTAACTCACTGATTTAAACATCTCAGCCTAACCAACATCAAAAATCAAGTCATTTGATGAAGTTTAGATTCTTGACTTCTGTCGTGCTCGTCTCACTGAAATAAGCATTTTAGTCCAACCAGCATCAAAAATTATGTTCTTTGGTGAAGGTGAGATTTTAGTCTTCAGATATGCTTATCTCACTGAAATAAGCATGTTAGTCAAAACAGCATCAACATTGAAGTCATTTGGTGAAGTTGAGATTTTTGCCTTCTGAAGAGCTTATCTCCCTGAAATACGCATTTTAGACAAATCAGCATCAAAAGTTAGGTCCTTTCGTGAACTTGAGATTGTAGTCTTCTGATATGCCTATCTCGCTGAAATATGCATTTGAGTCAAACCAGCATCCAAAATTGATTGTCTTGGTGAAATTGAGATTTTGGTCTTCTAATATGCTGATCTCGCTGAATTAAGCAAGTTCGACAAAACAACATCAAAAGTTGAGTCATTTGGTGAAGGTGAGATTTTGATTTTCTGAAGTACTTAACTCGCTGAAATAAGCATGTCAGTCAAACGAACATAAAAAATTGTGTCATTTGTTGAAGTTCAGATTTTTAGCTTCTGAGGTGCTTAACTCGCTGAAATTGGCATTTATTCCAACGAGCATCAAAAGTTGAGTCATTTGGTGAAGGTGAGATTTTTGAATTATGAACTGCTCATGTCACTCAAATAAGCAAGTTAGTCAAACAAACATCTAAACTTGAGGCATTTTGTGAAGTTCAGATTTTGGACTTCAGTAGTGCTTAACTCGCTGAAAGAAGCATTTTAATCCAACCAGCATCAAAAGCTGAGTCATTTGGTGAAGTTGAGATTTTAGTCTTCTGAAGTGCTTAAGTCGCTGAAATAAGCATGGCATCAAAACAACAGCAAAAGTTGAGTCACTTGGTGAAGTTGAGATTTTGATCTTCTGACGTGCTTATCTCACTGAAATAAGCATGTCATTCAAACCAACATCAAAA
>NW_025977347.1:737-2884 GCF_021869965.1 Rhincodon typus | reverse complement strand
AGCATCAAAAATTAAGTCATTTGTTGATGTTGAGATTTTTGATTTCTGAATTGTTTTAATAGCTGAATAAGCATGTTCGTCAAACTGTCATCAAAACTTGAGTCGTTTGTTGAAGTTCAGATTTTGGTCTTCTGAAGTGCTTCTCTGAGTGAAATGAGCATGTTAGTCAAAACAACATAAAAAAAATTAAGTCATTTGATGAAGGTGAGATTTTGTACTTCTGTTGTGCTTATATCATTGAAATAAGCATTTTAGTCATACCAGCATCAAAAGTTGAGTGTTTGGGTGAAGTTGCAATTTTGGTCTTCTGATATGCCTAGCGAACTGAAATAAGCACGTTAGTCAAAACAACATCAAAAATTGATTCATTTCGTGAATCTCAGGCACATGTCTGTGGAAGTCCTGAAGTCGCTGAAATAAGCATTTTAATCCAACTGGCATCAAAAATTAAGTCATTTGATGCAGTTGAATTTTTTGCCTTCAGAAGTGCTTATCTTCCGCACATATGCATGTTAGTCAAACCAACATCAAAAGTTGAGTCATTTGGTAAAGTTGAGATTTTGATCTTCTGACGTGCCTATCTCAATGAAATCAACATGTCATTCAAACCAACATCAAAAAACAACTCATTTGGTGAAGTTCAGATAGTGGTCTTCCGATGTGATTATCTGAGAGAAATAAGCGTGTTAGTCAAAACAGCATCAATAATTCAGTCATTTGATGAAGTTGAGATTTTTGAATTATGAAGTGCTTATCTCACTCAAATAAGCATGTTTGTCAAACAAACATCTCAACTTGAGTCATTTTGTGAAGTTCAGATTTTGGACTTCAGAAGTGCTTAACTCGCTGAAAGAAGCATTTTAGTCCAACCAGCATCAAAAGCTGAGTCATTTGGTGAAGTTGAGAGTTTCGCCTTCTGAAGTGCTTAACACGCTGAAATAAGTATTTTAATCCAAGCAGCATCAAAAGCTGAGTCATTTGGTGAAGTTGAAATTTTTGCCTTCAAAAGTGCTTATTTTACGCAAATATGCGTTTGTCAAACGAACATCAAAAGTTGAGTCATTTGGTGAAGTTGAGATTTTGATCTTCTGACGTGCTTATCTCAAAGAAATCAACATGTCATTCAAACCAACATCAAAAACCAACTCATTTGGTGAGTTGAGATAGTGGTCTTCCGATGTGATTATCTGAGAGGAATAAGCGTGTTCGTCAAAACAGCATCAATAATTAAGTCATTTGATGAAGTTGAGAGTTTTGAATTATGAAGTGCTTATCTCACTCAAACAAGCATGTTTGTCAAACAAACATCTCAACTTGAGTCATTTTGTGAAGTTCAGATTTTGGACTTCAGAAGTGCTCAACTCGCTGAAAGAAGCATTTTAATCCAACCAGTATCAAAAGCTGAGTCATTTGGTGAAGTTGAGATTTTCGCCTTCTGAAGTGCTTAACTCGCTGAAATAAGCATGTCAGTCAAACGAACATAAAAAATTGGGTCATTTGGTGAAGTTCAGATTTTTGGCTTCTCAGGTGCTTATCTTGCTGAAATAAGCATTTTAATTTAACCAGCACCAAAAGTTAGGTCTTCTGGTGTAGGTGAGGTTTTAGTCTTCTGGTATGCTTACCTCACTGAACGAAGCACGTTATTCAAAACAATATCAAAAGTTGAGTCATTTGGTGAAGTTGAGCCTTGTGATTTCTGAAGTGCTTATCTCTCTGCAATAAGCATGTTAGTCAAACAAACATCAGAATTTGAGTCATTTGGTGAAGGTGAGATTTTGGTCTACTGAAGATCTTAACTCGCTGAAATAAGCATTTTCTTCCAACCAGCATCAAAAGTTGAGTCATTTGGTGAAGGTGAGATTTTTGAATTAAGAAGTGCTTATCTCAGTCAAATGAGCATGTTCGGCAAACAAACATCTAAACATGAGTCATTTTGTGAAGATCAGATTTTGGACTTCAGAAGTGCTTAACTCGCTGAAAGAAGCATTTTAACCCAACCAGCATCAAAAGCTGAGTCATTTGGTGTCGTTGAGAGTTTCGCCTTCAGAATTGCTTTACTCGCTGAAAGAAGCGTTTTAATCCAACCAGCATCAAAAGCTGAGTCATTTGGTGAAGTTCAGATTTTAGCCTTCTGAAGTGCTCAATTC
>NW_025977347.1:172-727 GCF_021869965.1 Rhincodon typus | reverse complement strand
GCATGTTAGTCAAAACAGCATCAATAATTAAGTCATTTGGTGAAGTTGTGATTTCTGACTTCTGAAGTGCTTATCTGACTCAGAGAAGCATGTTAGTCCTACCAAAATCAAAACTTGAGTCATTTGGTGAAGTTCAGATTTTGGTCTTCTGAAGTGCTTATCTGAGTGAAATAAGCATGCTAGTCAAAACAGCATAAAAAATTAAGTCATTTGATGAAATTGAGATGTTTGACTTCGGAATTGCTTATCTCACTGAAATGAGCATTTTAGTCCAACCAGCATCAAATGTTGAGTCATTTGGTGAAGTTGCGATTTTGATCTTCAGAAGTGCTCATCTCAATGAAATAAGCACGTCATTCAAACCGACATGAAAAACTAACTCATTTGAGGGAGTTGAGCACATCAGAAGACCAATATCTCAACTCCATCAAATGAGTTAGTTTTTCATGTCGGTTTGAATGACGTGCTTATTTCATTGAGATGAGCACTTCTGAAGATCAAAATCGCAACTTCACCAAATGACTCAACATTTGATGCTGGTTGGACTAAAATGCT
>NW_025977347.1:0-72 GCF_021869965.1 Rhincodon typus | reverse complement strand
GTCTTCTGATGTGCTCAACTCCCTGAAATAAGCATTTTGGTCCAACCAGATTCAAACATCAAGTCATTTGGT
>NW_025977346.1:0-7007 GCF_021869965.1 Rhincodon typus | reverse complement strand
ATGTGGAAAGTCTTCTGGGGGCCTGGGATGGGGGTGAGGGAGGAGGTGTGGGGGCAGGTGTAGCACTTCCTGCGGTTGCAGGGAAAAGTGCCGAGTGTGGTGGGGCTGGAGGGGAGTGTGGAGCGGACAAGGGAGTCACGGAGAGAGTGGTCCCTCCGGAAAGCAGATAAGGGTGGGGAGGGAAAAATGTCTTTGGTGGTGGGGTCGGATTGCAGATGGCGGAAGTGTCGGAGGATGATGCATTGGATCCGGAGGTTGGTGGGGTGGTACGTGAGGACGAGGGGGATTCTTTTTTGGTTGTTATTGCGGGGACGGGGTGTGAGGGATGAGTTGCGGGAAATGCGGGAGACACGGTGGAGGGCGTTCTCGACCACTGAGGGGGGGATGTAGCGGTCGTTGAAAAACGAGGACATCTGAGATGTACGGGAGTGGAATGCCTCGTCCTGGGAGCAGATGCAGCGGAGGCGAAGGAATTGGGAATAGGGGATGGCGTTTTTGCAGGAAGGTGGGTGGGAGGAGGTGTATTCTATGTAGCTGTGGGAGTCGGTGGGCTTGAAATGGATATCGGTTTCTAGGTGGTTGCCCGAGATGGAGACAGAGAGGTCCAGGAAGGTGAGAAAGGTGTTAGAGATGGTCCAGGTGAACTTAAGGTTGAGGTGGAAGGTGTTGGTGAAGTGGATGAACTGTTCGAGCTCCTCGTGGGAGATGAGGCGGCGCCGATGCAGTCATCAATGTAATGGAGGAAGAGGTGGGGTTTAGGGCCAGTGTGGGTACGGAAGAGGGATTGTTCCACGTAACCTACAAAGAGACAGGCGTAGCTTGGGCCCATGCGGGTACCCATGGCCACCCCCTTTGTCTGTAGGAAGTGGGAGGAATTGAAAGAGAAGTTGTTGAGGGTGAGGACGAGTTCGGCTAAGCGGATGAGGGTGTCAGTGGAGGTGGACTGGTCGGGCCTGCGGGACAGGAAGAAGCGGAGGGCCTTTAGGCCATCTGTATGGGGAATGCAGGTGTATAGGGTCTGGTAAAGATGAGGTGTTGAGGACCGGGGAATTGGAAGTTCTGGAGGAGGTGGAGGGTGTAGGTGGTGTCACAGACGTAGGTAGGGAGTTCCTGGACCAAGGGGGAGAAAATGGAGTCCAGATAGTTGGAGATAAGTTCGGTGGGGCAGGAGCAGGCGGAGACAATGGGTCGACCAGGGCAGTCAGGTTTGTGGATTTTGGGAAGGAGATAGAAGCGGGCGGTGCGGGGTTGGGGAACGATGAAGTTGGAGGCCGTGGGTGGGAGGTCACCTGAGGTGATGAGGTTGTGAATGGTTTGGGAGATGATGGTTTGGTGCTCGGGGGTGGGGTCATGATCGAGGGGGCGGTAGGAGGAGGTGTCGGAGAGTTGGCGTCTGGCCTCGGCGATTTAGAGGTCAGTGTGCCATACTACAACTGCACCTCCCTTGTCCGTGGAACAATCCCTCTTCCGTACCCACACTGGCCCTAAACCCCACCTCTTCCTCCGTTACATTGATGACTGTATCGGCGCTGCCACGTGTACCCACGAGGAGCTCGAACAGTTCATCCACTTCACCAACAACTTCCACCCCAACCTTAAGTTCACCTGGACCATCTCTGATACCTCTCTCTCCTTCCTGGACCTCTCTGTCTCCATCTCGGGCAACCACCTAGAAACCGATATCCATTTCAAGCCCACCGACTCCCACAGCTACATAGAATACACCTCCTCCCACCCACCTTCCTGCAAAAATGCCATCCGCTATTCCCAATTCCTTCGCCTCCGCCGCATCTGCTCCCAGGACGAGGCATTCCACTCCGATACATCTCAGATGTCCTCGTTTTTCAAGGACCGCGACTTCCTCCCCTCAGTGGTCGAGAACGCCCTCCACCGTGTCTCCCACATTTCCCGCAACTCATCCCTCACACCCCCTCCCCGCAATAACAACCAAAAAAGAATCCCCCTCGTCCTCACGTACCACCCCACCAACCTCCGGATCCAACGTATCATCCTCCGACACTTCCGCCATCTGCAATCCGACCTCACCACCAAAGACATTTTTCCCTCCCCACCCTTATCTGCTTTCCGGAGGGACCACTCTCTACGTGACTCCCTTGTCCGCTCCACACTCCCCTCCAGCCCCACCACACCTGGTACTTTTCCCTGCAACCGCAGGAAGTGCTACACCTGCCCCCACACCTCCTCCCTCACCCCCATCCCAGGCCCCAAGAAGACTTTCCTCATCAAGCAGATGTTCACCTGCACATCTGCTAATGTGGTATACTGCATCCGCTGTACCCGTTGTGGCCTCCTCTACATTGGGGAAACCAAGCGGAGGCTCGGGGACCGCTTTGCAGAACACCTACGCTCGGTTCGCAATAAACAACTGCACCTCCCAGTCGCGAACCACTTCAACTCCCCCCTCCCATTCCTCAGACGACACGTCCATCCTGGGCCTCCTGCAGTGCCACAACGATGCCACCCGAAGGTTGCAGGAACAGCAACTCATATTCCACTTGGGAACCCTGCAGCCCAATGGTATCAATGTGGATTTCACAAGTTTCAAAATCTCCCCTCCCACTACCGCATCCCAAAACCAGCCCAGCTCGTCCCCGCCTCCCTAACCTGTTCTTCCTCCCACCTATCCCCTCCTCCCACCTCAAGCCGCACCCCCATTTCCTACCTACTAACCTCATCCCGCCCCCTTGACCTGTCCGTTCTCCCTGGACTGACCTATCTCCTCCCTAACTCCCCACCTATACTCACCTTTACTGGCTCCATCCCCGCCTCTTTGACCTCTCTGTTTCCTCTCCACCTATCTTCTCTTCTATCCATCTTCTTTCCGCCTCCCCCTCCCTCCCTATTTATTTCAGGACCCCCTTCCCCTCCCCCATTTCTGATGAAGGGTCTAGGCCCAAAACGTCAGCCTTCCTGCTCCTCTGATGCTGCTCGGCCTGCTGTATTCATTCAGCTCTACACCTTGTTATCTCAGATTCTCCAGCATCTGCAGTTCCTACTATCTCTGATACAATTTTAACTCCTGATTTATGAATAGATTCCTCCTGCATATTCTTTCTCTACCCCTCACAATTTTTATACCTTAATCATGTAACCCCTCAGCCTTCTCTGTTCCGAAGCAAACAACCACAAACTTTCCAATCGCTCCTCATAGCTACAATTCTCCAGCCTTGACAACATTCTAGTAAATATTCTCTGTACTCTCTCCAGAGAAATTACCTTCTTCCTTTAATGCAGTAACAAGAACTGCACACAATACATGATTGCACAATATATCCCTTCTTTTCTATTCTCAGCCATTGATGGAGAGCATGACTTCCTTACAACCTTATCTACCTGTTCTGCTACTGTTCGGGACCTGTGCACTTGCACGGCAAGATCTCTCACTTCAACTACCCCCTCAGTATATTACCATTTATTGTGTATTCTCTTTTAATGTTTGACCTCTCTAAATGCATTACATCACACTTGAGAGTCATCTGTTTGGTTTATCATTTAAAAGTTATTAACATTGTCAAAAAACGCATTCTGATTTCAAATGCTGTTTCATGTTTTGAGATTGGAGGCATATTAGAATCGTCACTGATTTTTCATTTTTTAAATTGTATCATGTTATCAATTTTGGTTTGGAGCTGTGAACTAGGAATTGTGAACTGAAGATGACCTTTGGACTTTGGAAAACAAATTGTGAAAAAGAAGAATAACAGACCAAGCAAGCTACTGCTATTGCTGATTTGTGAGGTCAGACCTTGAAGTTAATTGCAGGCTGATTCTTGATTAAAAGGATTCCTACAGACACTACAACTCTGTGAAAAACATTGGGTTTAAACAGATAGCAGCATTTGGCTTTTGATGTTTTAAGTGCCTGAGAATTGGTTCCATCAAGTCTGGGAGAGATCCCACATTCAAGCCGATGGCAGATGTCGGAATAGTAATTGAGGCCTCAGGAAGAAAGACAGCAAGTCTATCAGGGCGGGACCAGAGTTGGGAATTTTTTTTTGGTTCTGGGGAGAAGAGTTTTGGATGTTGATAACACATTATGAAGATTTGAAAGCTCCCTTCCTAACCGTCCTTACCAGCTTTTAAATCCCAGTGAGTATAAAGCCAACTTAGAAGTATTATTTATTACCTATTGACTGTGAAATAATGCATTGTGGATGCCATTTAAATAATCTGGCCAGTTTTGCTATTTTCTTTTATTTATTCCTTAACTATGCTTGTTTGTCTGCCTGTCTTTTATGTGAATGGTTGCTGAAAATGAACATTTTGGCCTTAAGTGTAGACATTAAGTAGATTACTGTGTTGTTTTCTTTCTCTCTGATGAAGTTATTACATATTTAAGAAATTATTAAGTCTTTTTGTTTAGAATACTAAACCGATATCTGCAAATAATTATTCACATAGTGTGAGATTGGTTATTTAAAAGTCTGCTTAGGAACTATTGGAATAACTATTGAGGGTCACAGCAGGTCTGGCAGCATCTGTGGAGTGAAAGAAATGTTCTGAAGAAGGATCACTGGACCCAAAACATTAATTCTGCTTTCTCTGCACAGATCTGCCGAGTTTTTCCAGCAATTTCTGATTTTGTTAGAATGGCTGATTTCGCTTAGCTGTCTGTCTCTGTGTTTTCACATCAGCATGCTGGAAAATGGGAAATTGCATATTCATGCAGAGAGCTTAAGTAATAACGAGGGTGATGATGACTGATAATCCTCCTTAATAGTTCGCTGTTACTAGAAAGAATCTTGTCTTGATTTCCAGAACTTGGTTGGAAAATGTGACTTTTCAGTTTCAATGTCAAAAAGGGCTTTGCTGGACACCTCATTCAATTTTCCTAAATTTCCTCCGATACCCTGCATTGTTCTGGTCTAATATTCATTCATTGTATTTATATCCTTCAGGTCACACATTCCATGATCTGAAAAAGTTTTCTTTAAAAAAATGTCAGCATGTAAACACTCTGAACTGTAGCTATGAAGATCACAAGCAAATGCTAGATTACGAACTACATATGTATGGTTGGCATTGTTTCATTGCTTTCTTCAATTATAAATCATTATGTCAGCTAAATCAATACTGCTGTGAAATCAATATCATTAAAAATGATTTTTTTAGCTGCAGTGTTGTGATGTTTACCTCAATATTTCCGTAGATATCAATTATTCTGATATCACCAGAACTACTGGCATAATCATTTTATTTGTACCTCCCTTATATTAAAAAAGGCCATAAATTCTGTTGATTGGCTGAGGATTTCATCTTTCTTTTCCTGGTAAGAACATTCAGTTAGGTTCCCCATCCCTCATATTTAATCACTTAGCAATAACAAATGTACAGCAAAAGACAGATGTAAATTGTTTGACCGCAATAAACCCTGAGATGAAGTCATAATGCTTGTTAACTGTGACCTGTATATCATTGTAAACATTGAAAATACATATTTTATAACCAACAGCCTGATATTTCATTAAGAAATTCCTAAATACAAATCAGTCATTTTAACTTTGAGCATAAAAATTCACAGAGATTTATAATGGGAGCTAATCCAATCCCATTTGTTCCACATTGTCCCCCTCAGGCTAAACATACCCAACTGTGGTGTCCTTCAGTATGTAACAGTTAGGGACTCCGAAATGGTCGTGGTGTGCTGCCCTCTGTGGCTCAATGCACCACCAGAAAACCATTTTGATCTCTAGGATGTCCAGGTCAATTCATTAATGTAAGGTTCACTTAGGTCCCAGCAGAGCACCTATCTAACTACATGGATTCTACATGTAAATGCTCACAGAAATGGACAGTTGGAGATAAAGCTTGAAAACAACGTCAACTCCGGCTGTAGGTTTGCAATCAGTAATCTGCTGATTTTTACGTAGTTCGAATCACCCCCAGATCCCCGGTTCTGACACCGGACTTAATTTAGGAATGTGAAGTGAAGCAGGCAGTGTACCGGTGTTTCAGGGCAAAGAATCTCTGTGTTTATTAAATGGAAAGGTGAGTATATCACAAGAAATAAAAAAACAAAAGTAATAAACAGGGAAACAAAACAAAGGTGAATAAAACACAAGAGTTAAAAGGGCAAATTCAAAACAGCGAAACTGACACTATCAGTTGTGAACTTAACACAGGTTAATTACTATTAGAAACTAAACTGTAGTTTCAAACACAGACATTTAAATCAGACTTCCTGACCTTGGGGTTCCCTGCACTGTCACCAACTCACCTTCCCCTCCCTGCTAGCTAGGTTGGATACTTTGGGCTTCGAAATAGGCTCACCACTGGGGATAAACACAATTTTGAAATACATCTGGCTGTTCCCACTTGGTGTAGCCAATGCCTCATTGAAAACTTTGGACGATGTTCAGTCTGGTTTGAGAACTGTGTTTTCTTACTTTGTGGTGGTTTTATGAGCCGGTTTTCACCTCAGGATGTGTCTGAGGCCTTGTCAGTCATGTCGGTGGTTTTCAGAGGTAGTCGGTTGTCAGATCTGCTGGTTGTGGTCTGTTGCCGTTGGTTCCCTGGTATGGAACAGCCCTATGTCGGTAGGTTTCAGGGAGATAGCTATGCAGATAGTTCTCGGGCAGAGTAGCTATCTGGGATCCCTCTTCTGGTAGCTGCGGGGATGGCTCTCTCTCTCTCCCAGATCAGGACCAGCAGTTATACAGAGATAGTAAGAACTGCCGATGCTGGAGTCAGAGATAACATAGTGTGGAGCTGGAGGAACACAGCAGGTCAGGCAACATCAGAGGAGCAGGAAAGTTGACGTTTCGAGTCGGGACCTTTCTGAAGAAGGATCGCGACCTGAAACGTCAACTTTCCTGCTCCTCTGATGCTGCCTAGCCTGTGGTGTTCCTCCAGCTCCACAGTTTATACAGGCTGTGTGCTCCATTATCATCTCGCAAATCTCTGTTATCCATTGTGCTTCTGTTGCCCCCTTTGTGGTGAATTGGCTGCCTGATAGTTTGGAGTAGGTGTAAATGTGTTTTGATTAA
>NW_025977345.1:4904-7007 GCF_021869965.1 Rhincodon typus | reverse complement strand
CCAGCTCTACACCTTGTTATCTCAGATTCTCCAGCATCTGCAGTTCCTACTATCTCTGAAACAGTGTCCTCTCTGAGCCAACTTACACATCATCAAGGCACTAATCCCTCAAAAGCAGTTCCACTGGGAAGGACATGTGATTTGTAATGCTGAGATCAAAATCCTTAGAATTAGATGGAGGAGCAGATGTAGGCCACTCAGCCCATTGAGCCTGCTCCACCATTCAATGGCTAATCTAATAATCCTCAACTCCATTTTCCTGCCTTTTCCCTGTAACCCTTGATTCCCTTCCTGATTAAAAATCTGTTGATTTCAGCCTTGAATATACTTCATGACCCAGCTTTGACAGTCCTCTATAAAGGATTTCACAGATTTCCATCTCTCTGAGAGAAGAAATTCCTCCTTATTTCAGTTTTAAAAGTGCAACACCTTATTCTGATATTGTCCCCTCTGAGCCTTTACTCTGCCACAAGGAGAAACAACCTCTCCACATCTATCCTGTCAAATCCCCAGGAATCTTATACATTTCACTAAGATTACTTCTCACTCTTTTGATGCAACTGCTCTAGTTCAAACTTGGTCACAGAAGGAGACTCCTGGAAGACAACAGAAACACATTAGGGATAACAAGGTGTGGAGCTGGATAAACACAGCAGGCCAAGCAGCATCAGAGGAGCAGGAAGGCTGACGTTTCGGGCCTTCTAGACCCTTCTAGCCCAAAACGTCAGCTTTGCCGCTCCTCTGATGCTGCTTGGCCTGCTGTGTTCATCCAGTACTACATCTTGTTAACTCAGATTCTCCGGCATCTGCAGTTCCTACTATCTCAGAAACACATTAGGGATGTCCTAAAGCATTTCCCCCTGCTGGCACATGGGTTTATGATTGGTTAAAATGGCGATGCTCAATCAGAGAGGCACCAAACATATTGAGAGACTTCATCCAAAACACACAAAGGGTGAAGCCAAAGTGTCAGAGGGAGCACATAAACCTCCAAACAGCACACCTACCTGACCTGCCCCCAGCCCCACCCCATTTCCATGGGGTGCACTCTGGAAATGGAAGCAAGTCATCTTCAACTCTGAGGAACTGCCTGAGCAGAAGAAGAAGTGGGGATTCACTCCCTGGATTAGTGATTGATTGATTGAATGATTGATTGTTGTCACATGCACCAAGATACAGTGAAAAGTGTTGTTTTGCATGCTGTACAGGCATATCGTACAATACAAAGTATATTAGAGTAGCAGAACAGAGGGCAGAATACAATGTTACAGCCACAGAGAAGGTGTAGAGAGAGTGATCAAAATTAACATATGAGAGGTCCATTTTAAAAGTCTGATAGCAGCAGTGAAGAAGCTGTTTTTGAATCTGTTCATATGTGTATTCAAACTTTTCTTTCTTCTGCCTGATGGAAGAGGGTGGAAGAGAGTATAACAGGGTAGGAAGGTTATGTTGGTTGCTTTTCCGAGGCAGCAGGAAGTGTTGATGGAGTCAATGGATGGGAGGCTGGTTTGTGTGATGGACTGGGCTGTGTTCATGACTCTCTGTAGTTTCTTGCATCTTGGGAAGAGCAGTTGCCATACCATGCAGAGATGCATCCAGATAGCATGCTTTCTATGGCGCATCTATAAAAATTGCTAAGAGTCCTTGTGGACATACCGAATTTCCTTAGCCTCCCGAGGAAGGAGAGATGTTGTTGTGCTTTCTTGACAGTCATATTGACATAGGTGGACCAGGACAGACTGTTAGTGATCGTCACTCCCAGGAACGTGATGCTGTCTTGACCATCTCCACCTCAGCCCCACTGGTACAGACAGGGGTATGCCCTGCACTCTTCTTCCCGAAGGTAATGACCAGCTCCTTCGTTTTGCTGATGTTGATGGAGAGATTGTGGTCTTTACACCATTTTGCTGAGCACTCACTCTCTTTCCTGTATTCTGTCTCATCACTGACCTATTACGGTGGTGTCATCAGCAAACATGTAAATGGAGTTGTGGCAGAATCTGGCCACACAGTCATGAATGTATAAGGAGTATAGTAAGGGGCTGAGTGTATAAGGAGTATAGTAAAGGCTGAGTGTATAAGGAGTATAGTAAGGGGCTGAGT
>NW_025977345.1:0-4894 GCF_021869965.1 Rhincodon typus | reverse complement strand
TATAAGCAGTATAGTAAGGGGCTGAGTGTATAAGGCGTATAGTAAGGGCTGAGTGTATAAAGAATATAGTAAGGGCTGAGTGTATAAAGAATATAGTAAGGGGGCTGAGTGTGCAGCATTACGGAGCATCGGTGTTGAGGATAATGGTGGAGGAGGCGTTGCTGCCTATTCTTACTGATTGTGGTCTATGGGTCAGGAAGTTGAGGATGCACTTACAGAGGGAGGAGCCGAAACCTAGGTCTCAGAGTTTAGCAATGAGTTTGTTTGGAATTATGGAAGGCAGAGCTGTAGTCAATAAGTAGGAACCTGGCATAGGTATCCTTGTTATCCAGATGTTCCAGGATGAGTGCAGGGCCAAGGGGCTAGAATGTACTATGGACCTCTTGCACCAGTAGGTGAATTGTAAAGGATCAAGGCAATTTGGTAGGCTGGAGTAGGTAGGTTGAGGAGAAACTGTAACAATGTTTGAGATTAGATTGAAGAGGTTGTTGAAGAGAAGCTGAGAAAGGTGGGTAACAGTCCAATCTGTGCCCCAGCAAATGTCCACTCAGGTATTTTCCTTCATCAGTCACTGGGTGGTCATCAGAAAAGGGACTTGTTGCTGATTTTCTCTCCAGTGCTGCCTGCCTGGGCCCATTTTACAAAGATCACAGAGAGTCCCTCAGACTCACCGTCCTGTGCTGCAACGTCTGCTTCTTCCCCCATTTTGTGTAAATGCTGCTACACCTCCTCAGTCCAGACTTGTGCAGGCTGTAACTCTGTACAGCCCCCTATTGAGCAACAAGTGAGGAACCAGGTCTGTTCAGGACTGTTTGATTGACACATATTCTGCGGTAGTATCGACAGAGTTGATTCCCAGTAAAGACCCCGAAGGTTGTGTTTCAGACACTCGCTCCCATTAGCTGGGCAATTGTTCCCAAACTCAGTTCAACAGTTCCCTTCCACACTCAACAACCTTGTCCACACTCGCCCCCTTTCACTGTTTTTACTGTATTTTACCAGCTCCATTCTGTGTCCTTTTTTTCTTCAGTTCTTTCCCCTGGGGCAGTTTAAACTTGGCTGGGCCGGGGCTGCTAAATATAACTGAGGTCTGATGTAGTCAGTTTCAGTCAGTGCTGAAGCTTTGCCTAACAGTAAAGATTATTTCTGAAGCTGCAGATTTTCCTGTCGGATTCACTGGGTTTTTTTCCGACTGTTGTAACTTTCTGATCGATCCCTTCTGTGACTGTTTCAGTGTATCAGAAATTTAGGATCTTGGAGCAGAGAGATATAGCATAGTAACCACTGCCCCTCCCCCATTCTCTTGACTCCAAGTCCGGCTACATAAAAGTCCTTAACCCGTCCGTCTCTCTCAATGTTTCTCTCATTTCTTTCGCACTGGTTTTTCACTTTGTGTGTCCATCTCTGTTTTTACCCACTGACAATCTGTTTCTGTCTGACTCTTCGACCCTTGCCTGTCTCACAGCCTCTCTGAACCTCTCCCTCTCTGTGGAGTACTATTGTCTCTTTATACTTCCCCTGTAAATGTCATGTTCATCTCCCGCTCCCTCTCTCCACTCTTCATTGTACGAACCAAGTAGGGAGTGTGTCAGTTACACACACAAACCCTCCAATGGAAGTAATCAGTATTGGGATTCTAATGAACAAGACTGTAAGATATAGGAGCAGAGTTAGGCCATTCGGCCCATAGAATCTGTTCCATCATTTGATCATTCTCCCACTTGCTCCCAATCCTATTACTAATCAACACACCATCTAACTCTGTCTTAAATACTCTCATTGATTTGGCCTCCACAGCTCTCTGTGGCAATGAGTTCCCCAGATTCACCACCCTCTGGCTGAAGAAATTCCTCCTCTTCTCAGTTCTAAAGGGTCATCCCTTCACCCTGAGGCCATGTCCCTGAGCCCTAGTGTCTCCTACAAGTGGAAACATCTCCATTCCACTCTATCAAGGCCTCTCTGTATGTAATTGTCAATACCCGCCATCTGGTAATGGGGATTGCTGTTGGTCACGGCTATGCTGTTTGGCCCATGGAGAAATAGCGAGTACAGGAAATGGCTTCATATCCATGTGAGAGGCTTGAGAGATACATAGAGCTCTCAGCATCCTGTTGCCATCCTGTCATCACCGCACCATTGTGGCATAACATTTAACTGGCTGGGCCCTAAACTCTGAAACCCTCTCCAAAGCCCTTCACCTCTTTCCTCTAATTTGCTCTTCAAACTCCTACCTTAGAACACATTTTTGGTCACTTCAGTGTCAAACATTATCTGATGTAAGTTTCAGTAAAATGGCTTTAGGATGTTTTAGAGGGGTAACAAACTGATCCATGTGTAGGTTGGGAGGGTTCTTGCGATGCAATGGTAGTGTCCCTACCTCTTGGCCAAAACATTTGGATTCAAGACCCACCTGTGCTTAAGATGTCATGGAGTTTTTACAGCATGGAAAAAGGCCCTTTGGCCTATCATGTTCACACTGGTCATCAAGCACCTAACTATTCAACTCATATTTTTCAGCACTTGGCCCATAGCCTTGTATGCCATGTCATTTCACATGCTCATCTAAATACTCTTGAACGGTTCTGCCTCGACCACCCTTTCAAGTAGAAAGTTCCAAATAACTACAGTCCTGTGGGTGAAAAAAATTTCCTCAAATCCCTCTAAACCTGCTCCTTACTTAAAGCATTGTCCCCCTGGCTATCGAACCCTCTACTAAGAGGGAAGGTTTCATACATCTCAACCAGATTCACCCCTCAGCTTTCTCCATTCTACAGATTGCTTGTAACTTGTTCCATCTTCAGTTCTTTGCTGATGAACTCTGAAGAAAGTTGATCAAGGAGCATTTGTGAAAAATGGGAGCTGGGAGATCTGGGAAGCAGGACCTGGGTGCTGAGGAGACATCACTGTGGGTGTGGAGGTCACTCTAGCCAAGGCTACCCAACTCTGCACACACACTGTCCCCACCTCCCACAAGGGGCCTCTTCTCCGGGTTTCTAATGGGAAATTTACAAAGTGCATCCAAATAAGATGAGTATTTGGTTAAGGTTGCAGATCTGCCTGAGACTTATTTTCCTGTTCTTTCCAAACCCCCAAGTTGCTTTGCTGGTGCCAGGGAACACTCTACAATCCAGGCCTGGCCCATCACTCACATCGAGGGAGAGCCCTCCATTTCCGGTGAGAGGAGTGGGAACCAGACAGGGCCAAGCTCCCTGCCCAGGCCTGTTTCCTCCCGGGAAGGGGGGAGGGGGTGTGGGGGAGAAGCCTCCATTTAATGGCCACAATGTGAAGCTCAGGAAGGTTTATCATTTTGTTTTGATTTGATTTTGATGCGACATCAAGTCAAGATTGAGGCCACTGTTGAAGTGCACAGTCGGGGGTGGGGTAGACAGGCTGGAGGGGGTGGGAGGCTGGTGTGGACATGGTCCTGGAGAAGGGGTGTGCAGTCTGAGCTGAGGAGAATACACAGGAAGAAATAAACACTCCACTCAGATTGTCCCTCACTCCCTCTCTTGGAGGTGCTGGCAGTCAGGAAGGCTTCCTGCTCCTCTGATGCTGCTTGACCTGCAGTGTTCATCCAGCTCTAAACCTTGTTATCTCAGATTCTCCAGCATCTGCACTTCCCACTACCTCTTTCTGAATTATTGGAATTTGCTCACAGTTTTGTTTTCTGTCAGAGGAGCACGTTCACTCAATGTCTCCTCCATTTCCCAACTCAGCACCAGGTCATGTGGCCTATCCAGGTTACCACTTTAACCCAGAGCCTCTCAATGAGGTCTTCTAGTTACCCTTTCATGAGTCAAATGAAAAGAACCCAAGTTTCTCCTTCCAGTGGTCTGGTCAGAGTACAAAGCAAAACAAATTGTGGACCTGCAGTTGAACACAAAGTGAGGGAGTTCTCAGTCTCTTGGCTAACACTCCCCTCTAACACCACCACTGCAAAAGATGAACTACTCATTCACTACTGATGCTCTGGGACCTTGCTGTGCACAGGTTGTCTGTCAGTGGGAGAAAAACTGCACCTTTGAAGCGATTCATGGGCTGTGAAGCATTTAGAGAGTTCCTGACCATGTGGAAAGTGCTTTACAAATGCAGGTCCCTTCCTGCACAACCTGTGACCTAAAACAAGTCCTGGCCTGCAGCATATTTGCTGAGGGTAGTGAATGGGACACACAGGAGTTTCTCTGTCAGCTCTCAATGTGTCAGGGATTAAGAGGGTAGCAGCCCTCCAAGAGTTAGCAGCAACTCAGAGCCAAGAGTGTGTCCCAGTCAAGCTGCCAATCCCTTTGGAACTGGCGGCTGTGAAGGTAAATTATCGACATACACGGAATGAGCTGAGTGCATCCATTCAATGAGAAGAATTTTCTGGAAACTGTTCACTTAGTCCATGGAAAATTTAATGAATAAAACAGCCTTGTGAGTGTTGGTGAATTTGTCCATTAGAAAGAATATTATTCTTTATGGTTTCCTGTCAATGCCGGTGTCAAGAAATTGGCAGTTCAATCTCTCTGTTTCTAAACATTTTCCACATTGAATTATCCTAACCCTGTGACCCTGTTACAGTGCGAGAAGAATGTGTATTTGTGTGCCAGAGCAACGGTGCAAGAGTATTCAGTGTGTGAATTTCTCTGTGTTTGTCACAATGCAAGTGTGTTAGTATCCAAGTATTAAGTGTGAGCGTGTGTGTCAGTGTTCAGTGTGTATCAGTGTTCAGTGTGTGTCAGTTTTCAGTGTGTGTCAGTATACAGTGTGTATCAGTATACAGTGTGTGTCAGTGTACAGTGTGTGTCAGTATTCAGTGTGTGTCAGTGTTCAGTGTGTGTCAGTATACAGTGTGTGTCAGTATACGTTGTGTATCAGTATACAGTGTGTGTCAGTGTACAGTGTGTGTCAGTAT
>NW_025977344.1:0-7008 GCF_021869965.1 Rhincodon typus | reverse complement strand
CACGTCCTGAAGCAAACCAGGTACTACAGCCACATCACCTTCCTTAGCCATCCCCGCCTCTTCGACCTGTTTGTTTCCTCTCCACCTATCCTCTCCTCTATCCCTCTTCTATCCGCCTCCCACTCTCTCCCTATTTATTTCGGAACCCCCTTCCCCTCCCCCTTTTCTGATGAAGGGTCTAGGCCGGAAACGTCAGCCTCTCTGCTCCTATGATGCTGCTCGGCCTGCTGTGTTCATCCAGCCCTGCACCTTGTTGACTTAAATGTAAGTCTTGCTTTTTTTCTTGAATGGACAGGAACTCTGAGCCCAGAGAGTCCCTTAATGGTCCTGCTCCATTATTGTTTAAAGCAAATGAATGTTTCTTTCATTTTAAACAGATGTAGAAATTCCTGGAAAAGGTGTGGGCTGACTCAATTGTGGGTCAACTACATCCCTGGAGCTTCTCCGGAACTTTCTCTGGAATCATAGCGTGGAAATCTAAAGACGTCCCCAAGGAGCTCGAAGCGCAAAAATCTAAAATGAACGTTCCAGTGTGGTATCCGTGGGCTTTCCTGAACAGTTAGTACAGTAAGAGCTGAACTAATAGTGAAGCTCCATTGACAAACTTGCTTTTGGAAGAATGCTACTGATGTTGTTTAAGGCGTTGGCCAATTTTTCAGTGACTTAGCCACAATGCACGTTGATTTTGCAAAACTAATTAACATTTCTAGATAATTACAAAGTTATGCTTTTTCTCAAAGTATATACACAACCAAACTGTTGGGTTTTTTTTCTCTCTCCAGGGAGACCCATATTAAACTCTTTTTCACTTCCTTGTTACAAAACAATCAATGTCATCCACCAGCTTCCAGAGTGGAATTTATGATTAAGAACAATGAAACAGTTTACCTACAATTAAATGCAAGGAACTTTTAAAGAGGGAGAGGTGGTGTTTATAAATCCAAGCGAGCGTCTCACTTTTATTGAGGGCCAGAGAGATTGAAGGCCTGTACATTTGCCTGTTTTTGGTCTCTGCTTAATAGCTCTATTGCTCTGCGTTCTGAGCTAGTGGGGCAGCTACAACAGGTTTTGAGATCACTGCAACCACTTAGCCCAGTATTGAATTGCATTTATTAGCTTGTGGTTTGAGCAAAGAGGACTCAGATTGTTGGCTCCTTCTAATTGTTCAGAGACAAGTGTCTGCCAAGAGGATAGACTGAAGGTGGAAAAGGACAGAGAGCAGATGAGGTTGCACTGTGAAGGTAGCCTTTCATTTGATCTGCTGTGATTCAGTGCATATGCACAGGAAGGATCAGTTTCTGCAGCATCAGGACCATGAATTATTCAGCGATGGAATCAGCATCTCAAACTAAAGTGACTCAATTTCCTGCAGTGAGATTCAGAACTTTACGACATGAATATTCGAAGATGACTGATATAGTCCATACAGTTACTCCCTTAATGAGACTTAAAAATAAGTTATTTGTTTACTTGGTGTGATAATTATTCTCTGTGAGGTTAAAGTGTGACTGCTCTGAATGTTGTACTGTTAAAGAACTCATATCTCCAATACAATCATACATTCACTTCATATGAATACATTGGGTTTTCTGGAGTAAGCAGTATACCTTACAACTACTAACTTTTCAACTTTGCTTATTATTGAAAAGTTAATTATGTTTGGAATTTTATAACAATTAAATTGATGTGTTGTAGCGTGTGGGTGTAGAAATGCATGTTGCTTAATTAATGCTGTGTAAGAAACAAAGAGTTGCATTTGTCAATCCTACATCACAATCTCCCAAAGATCTTGTAGGTCATGTCAGCATTTAATAGCCCACTGCTCTGTTGAGCTATCACTTAGTGACTCATATTACCATGTTTGGAGTTCATTGTCTCAGGCTGATCTTGACCACAGATCTCTGTGGTCTTCAAACAGCCCATGTATACTCCCTTAGTGCCGGGAGTTTGGATGGGGAGCAATTTATTAGAAGTGCTCAGGAGGGTTTTTGAAACAGTATGTGGATAGTCCAATGAGGAAGGAGGTCATACTGTACCTGGTATTGAGAAATGAGCCTGGCCAGGTGATCAAAGTTTCATTGGGGAGCATTTTGGGACTAGCGACCATAATTCCGTAAGTTATCTGCTATTTATAGATAAGGACAAGAGCGGACCTCGGATGAACATGCTAAATTGGGGAAAGGCCAACTATAGCTGAATTAAGCAAGAATTGGAGGAAGTGGATTGGGCGCGGCTGTTTGAGGATAAATCTACATCTGACCTGTGGGAGTCTTCAGTTGATTAGAGAGCAGTGCAGGCATGTTCCTGTGAAAATGTAGGATGGGAATGACAGGATTCAGGAACCTTGGATGAATATATAAAAGTTGGCAACTTATGTTAATGCAGTATAAAACTTTGGTTAGGCCACATTTGGAACATTGCATGCAATTCTGATCTCCACACTACCAGAAAGACATGGATGCTTTGGAGAGGGTGCAGAGAAGGTTTACCAGGATGTTGCCTGGTCTGGAGGGTTTTAGTAATAAGGAGGAGAGGATAAACTCAAATTGTTTTCACTGGAAAGACAGAGGCTAAGAGACAACCTGATAGAGGTCTACTAAACTCTGAGAGGCCTAGTTAGGGTGGATAGTCAGAGACTTTTTCCTAGGGTAGAAAGGTCAACTACATGAGGGCACAGATTCAAGGTGAGACAGGGAAGATTTAGGGGACAAGTGCAGGGAAAACTTTTCACACAGAGGGTGGTGGGTGCCTGGAATGCACTGCCAGTGGAGGTGGTAGAAGCAGGTACATTAGCAACATTTAAGGTGTATCTTTATAGACATGTGATTGGGAGGCAAACAGAGGGATAAAAACCACATATGGGCAATAAGTAGTGGGTCTAAATAAGGATTAGAATCGGTGCAGACTTGGTAGGCCAAAAGGCATATTCCTGTGCTGTGTTGTATTTTGTATTGTACTATCTAAATCAACTACCAGACCCAAGCACTGATCCCTGCAGTGCTCCACTGGTCACTGGCTGCCACTTGGAAAAAGTCCGTTTTATTCCTACTCTTTATTTCCTGGATGCCAGCCAGATTTCTATCCATGTCAGTATACTATCCCCATGCTCATGTGCTTTAATTTTACATCCTAATCTCTTGTACGGAACTTTGTTGAAAGTCTTCTGAAAGTCCAAATAAACCACCTTGACTGTCTCCTTCTTATCAACTCTGCAAATTAACATCCTCAAAAATTTCTGGTAGATTTGTCAAGCATGATTTTCCTTTTATTAATCCATGCTGATTCTGACCCTGTCACTGTTTTTCAAGAGCTCTGCAAAAGCAATTTCCCCACTACTGATGTCAGGCTAACTGATCTATAATTCCCCATTTTCTTTCTACCTCCCTTTATTAAATAGTGGGATTATAACAGCTATCATCCAATCCATGAGAACTGTTCCAGAGAGTCCCTACAGTGTGGGAGCAGACCACTGGCCCATCGAGTCCACACTGACCACCCAAAGAGCATCCCACGCAGAACCACCTCCCTACCCTATCCCTGTAACCCTGCATGTCCCATGGCCAATCCACTTAACCTGCACATCTTTGGACTGTGGGAGGAAACCCACACAGACACGGGAAGAACGTGCAATCTCCACACAAATATTCACCCAAGGCAGGAATTGAACCCAGGCCCTTGGCGTTGTGATGCAGCAGTACTAACCATTGAGCCACCGTGTCACCCCTCTGTTCCAGAGTCTATAGAATCTTGAAAGATGACCACCAATGTATCCACTATTTTTGGGGCCACATCCTAAAGTGCTTTGGGATACAGATTAACAGGTCTTGGGAATTTACCAGTCTTTAATCTCTAAATTTCCCCAATACAGGTGGAGTCACAGGTAGTCATGGCAGTGAAGAAGGCTTTTTGCACACTGGCCTTCATCAGTTAGGGCATTGACTGTTGGAATTGGGAAGTTATGTTGCAGTTGTACAGGACATTGGTGAGGCCGCACTTGAAGTATTATATTCAGTTTTGGTCACCTTGCTATAGGAAGGATGCTATTAAACTGGAAAGACTGCAGAAGAAATTTACAAGGATGTTGCCAGGACTCAAGGCACTGAGTTATAGGGAAGGTTGAACAAGCTAGGACTTTTTAGTTTAGAGCATAGGAGACTGAGGGGAGATCTTATAGAAGTTTATAAGATAATGAAAGTCATGGATAGGGTGAATGCACTCAGTCTTTTTCCCAGGGTTCGGGAATCAAGGACTAGAGGGTAACAGTTTAAAATAAAAGGGGAAAAAATACATCGGAACTTGAGGGGCAACTTTTTTACACAAAGGGTGGTACGCATATGAAATGAGCTACCAGCAGAGTGGTTGAGGCGGGTACGTTAACAACATTTAAAAGGCATTTGGACAAGTACGTGGATAGGAAAGGTTTAGAAGGATATGGGCCAAGTGCAGGGAAATGGGGTTAGCATGGATGGACATTTTGGTCAGCATGGACCAGTTTGGGCCAAACAGCCTGTCTCCTTGCTGTAGGACTCTATGACTCCAACACAATTTTCCTACTAATAGTGGTTTCCTTCTGTTCTTCCCTCTCACTAGACCCTGTTCTCCCTAATACTTTTTGGACACTATTTGTGTTCTTCTTTACGAAGACAAACCAAAATATATATTTAATTTGTCCTCCATCGCTTTATTCCTCATTGTAGCTTCCCCTTCACAATTGCAGCAAAGCATCCGTGTTCTTGCACTCGAATCCTCTTGCTATGAAGTCCAATGTACAATTTTGAAACCCAAGATGTTGAATTGGACAATTTCTTGAAACTCTGTGTTTCATGGCCTAAAGATTAGGCCTATAATCCCTGCAGTTTTGAAGAATGAGAAGTGTTACAACTGAAACACTTAAATGCCTTAAAAGGAATGACAGGGAAGATGATGGGAAGATGTTTTCCCTAAACTGGGGAGTCCACAACATGGAATAATAGTTCAGAATAAGGGTTTGGTCATTTAGCACTGAGATGACGAAGAATTTCTTCATTCCCATTTTGTACATTCAAGATAGAGTTTGATAGATTTTTGGATAATAAGAAAATTAGGGGATAGCATGAAAAATAAAATTGAGGTAGAAGGGCCAAGTGGACCACTGTCACTCCTGTTTCTTTCATTCTTATGACAATGTTAGAGAAGCCTCTTGTTTATATTGTCTTGTACTTGCAGCAAGAAAGAGAGATGGGGATAAAAGCATCTTTTCATGCAAACATTAAACAGCCTATACTGGATTAGCTTCCCAATATACACTTGCAATGAGAAGGAAATCAGGAGAGGTAATGTAACGGGTGGTCGATTCAATATTGTCCATTTTAGACAAGCATTGCCCGCTCTGAGAATGAAGGAAATACAGAGAAAATTAAAATTCTTTGCATTCAAATTTCTTTCAACACAATTTCCTCTGGGATAAGAAATGAACAGAACAGTTTTATTTTTATCCTGTAAATGAATTTTTAAAAATAGATTGATTGAGTGAGCAACTCAAAATCAAAACTAACCTTTTGGAATTGCAATACAACGGAAGGTGGAGAGTAACATGGGGAAAGTGTGAGGTCATTCAATTTGGGCATTAGAGTAGAAAAGCTGACTGTTTCTTCAAAAGATGTAGAACTTTAAATGTTGTTGTTCAGAGAGGTTTAGGTATGCAAAGTTGACTTTGATTAACTCACTGTGACAATGCCAGCAGGAATTACTCAGTCCCTGAGTTTCCTAGTTTTGCTGCTAGTTCAAATAGAGTCAAAGTAACTAATAAGATGGCCATAGACAACAAGGTGCAGGGCTGGATGAACACAGCAGGCCAAGAATAAGATGGCCATTATTGGTTATATTAACATTATTATAGGACATTGCAGCCTTTTTGTGTAATGCGCTGAAGGGTCATATTATTAATGGCTGCACCCTAGAAAATCAAAGCCCTGTTGTTCCCTCCAGCTCAGACTAGCAGAGTCTGTTGAGAGCACCATCCGCAGTTATGGATAGAATTACCGAGTTACGGGAAACATCCGCACAATAATGCAAGAAGATATTTTAGCAACAATAACTGGGAAGAATATGTAGATGTTTGCCTCAAGTAACCTTTGTGCTGCTCCTATTATAAAACTTGCAACAATATAGTCACAGTTTTGGTTTTTGAGTGTGGATATTATTAGAGATTGAGCTTAAAGCTTTCATTTTAGTCCAGTTCCACAGACAATTCAAGAAACGATTAATTACAGAACTGTTAGGAGCAAGCACAGTTTGCAAGGAGTATTGGAATATAGATTAGTCAAGTAATAGCCAGAGATCGTCATGTTCATGGAATCATGGCTTACAGACAATGAGCGCCATCACCATCCCTGGGTTTGTCCTGTCGGGGGGACCAGAGGAGGTGGCAGAGATGTAAAATCTCTGGAGTCCTCAACATTCGTGATATCAAGTCAATCGCAAGCAAGGCAACTTCCTACTACTACAAACCAAACCCCACCTCCCAATTTAAACTGATAAATTAATAAATCTTTGTTCAACACCACTTTGAGGATTGATTTGATTTGATGTAGTGACTGACTCTCCAAAGAGCATCCCACCCGGACCTACTTCCCTGCCCTGTCCCTGCAACTCTTTATTAACCATGGCCAATACACCAAACCTGCACATCTTTGGACTGTGGGAGGAAACCAGAGCACCTGGAGGAAACCCACACAGACATGGGGAGAATGTGCAAACTCCACACAGACGGTCAGCTGAGGCTGGAATTGAACCAGGGTCCTTAGTGCTGTGAGGCAGCAGTGCCAACCACTGAGTAACCATGCATTCCAGAATCTAACGTTAATGAGCACCAGTTTAACAATAGACAAAATCAAACTACTGACTTAATGTGAATTTTGTCCTAACCACCTGGACCACCCAGTTAACCGTCAGCCATTGACTTGGCATAGCCCCTTTCATTTTACAGTCAGTCAGGCGAGGTACGACTCTTTTTGTAAATGATTGAAT
>NW_025977343.1:0-7009 GCF_021869965.1 Rhincodon typus | reverse complement strand
CACCTAGAAACTGATATCCATTTCAAGCCCACCGACTCCCACAGCTACCTGGAATACACCTCCTCCCACCCACCTTCCTGCAAAAATGCCATGCCCTATTCCCAATTCCTTCACTTCCGCCGCATCCGCTCCCAGGATGAGGCATTCCACTCCTGTGCATCTCAGATGTCCTCGTTTTTCAAGGACCGCAACTTACCCCCCTCAGCGGTCGAGAACGACCTCGACCATGTCTCCCGCATTTATCGCAACTCATCCCTCACACCCACTCCCCGCAATAACAACCAAAACAGAATCCCCCTCGTCCTCACGTACCAGCCCACCAACCTCCTGATCCAACGCATCATCCTCTGACACTCCCGCCATCTGCAATCCGACACCACCACCGAAGACATTTTTCCCTCCCCACCCTTATCTGCTTTCCGGAGTGACCACTCTGTCCGTGACTCCCTTGTATCGCCACACTCCCCTCCAGCCCCAGCACACCCAGCGCTTTTCCCTGCAGCCGCAGTAAGTGCAACACCTGCCCCTACTCCTCTCCCCTCACCCCCATCCTCGGCCCCAAGAAGACTTTCCACATTAAGCAGATGTTCACCTGCTCATCTGCTAATGTAATTTACTGCATCCACTGTTGCCGTTGTGGCCGCCTGTACATTGCGGAAACCAAGCGGAGGCTTGGGGATCGCTTTGCAGAACGCCTGCGCTCGGTTTGCACTAAACACCTGCACCTCACAGTCGCGAACCATTTCAAATCCCCCTCACATTCCTCAGACGACATGTCCATCCTGGGCCTCCTGCAGTGCCACAACGATGCCATCCGAAGGTTGCTGGAACAGCAACTCATATTCTGCTTGGGAACCCTGCAGCTCAATGGTATCAATGTGGACTTCGCAAACTTCAAAATCTCCCCTCCCGCTACCGCATCCCAAAACCACCTCAGCTCGTCCCCGCCTCCCTAACCTGTCCTTCCTCCCAACTATCCACTCGTCCCATCTCAAGTGCCACCCCCATCTCCTACCTACTAACCTCATCCCGCCCCCTTGACCTGTCCGTCCTCCCTGGACTGACCTATCTCCTCCCTAACTCCCCACCTACGCTCACCTTTACTGGCTCCATCTTCACCTCTTTGACCTGTCTGTCTCCTCTCCACCTATCTTCTCCTCTATCGATTTTCTATCCGCCTCCCCCTCTATCCCTTTTTATTTCAGAACCTCCTTCCCCAACCCCATTTCTGAAGGAGGGTCTTGGCCCGAAACGGCAGCCTTCCTGCTCCTCTGCTGCTTAGCCTTTTATGGTCATCCGGCTCTATACCTTGTTATCTCAGATTGTCCATCATCTGCATTTCCTACTGTCTCTGCTAACGCAGGAAACTTGTTTGATGTCCTGCAAGCTATTCAAGTCCTGGGAGACGGTTGCTGAGGGCTGATTAATATTATGCTCTTTCATTGCTTCGGTTGACACGATGGTATTGTTCTGAATAAATCAAAAAATTAACACATACTCAGGGATAGACTCTGATGTAGACACAGGTTTGGCAACTGTTAGCAAAATAAGGCCGTGAGGATTAAAACTGTGAAAAGGCAGTAAATGGGGTGGAAGGAACATTTTAATTTAGTCTCCCTTTAATAGTGAAAAGTATGACAAGATTGCAGTTTCATGAATGAATGAAATGCGGTAATAGTAAACATAGTACGGTAGTAAGTGGTCAGTAAAATTATGAATGAATGAGAGCGCGAGAGTGGCAATATGGAGAGCTTGTGGGTTCATTGTTAAAGAGGACCTTTAGTACAACAGTAAAAAGGCTTGCACGAGTAATTATTTACCAAAATTCACTGGACTCTGGGGTGGTTCCCGCAGATTGGAAAACACCCAATGTGACGCCACTGTTTAAGATAGGAAGTAGACAAAAAGCAGGTAACTTTCGGCCAGTTAGCTTTACTTCGATTGTGGGGAAAAAGCTTGAATCCGTCATTAAGGAAGATAATAGCAAGACAACTGGATATAAATTGCCCCATTGTGAACAGCCAGCATGGGTTTATGAAAGGTAGGTCATGTTTAACTAACTTGGTGGAATTCTTTGAGGACATTAGTTGCATGGTGGATAATGGATAACCTGTGGATGTCGTGTACCTGGATTTCCAGAAGGCATTTGACAAGGTGCCACACCAAAGGCTGCTGCATAAGATAAAGTTGCACGATATTACAGGTAATGTATTGGCATGGATCGAGGATGATTGACTCGTAGAAAATAAAGAGGAGGGGTAAATGGGTGTTTTTCTGGTTGGCGGTCAGTGGCTAGTGGTATGCCTCAGGGATCAATTTTGGGAGTGCAATTGTTTACAATATACATCGATGATTTGGAGTTGGGGACTAAGTGTGGTGTATCAAAATTTGCAGATGACACTGAGATGAGCGGGAGAGCAAAGTTTGCAGCAGACACTGAAAGTCTGCAGAGGGATATATATTCTAAGTGAGTGGGCAAAGGTCTGGCAGATGAAGTACAATGTCGATAAATGTGAGGTCATCCATTTTGGTAGGAATAACAACAAAATGGACTCTGGTTTAAATGGTAAAAAATTGCAGCATGCTCCTGTGCAGAGGGACTTGGGTGTCCTTGTGCATGAATCGCTAAAAGTAGTATTACAGGTTCAGCAGGTAATTAAAAAGGCAAATAGAATTTTGTCTGTCTTTGCTGGAGGGATGGAGTTTAAAAACAGGGAAGTAATGCTGCAGATGTATCGGGTCCTGGTGAGGCCGCACCTGGAGTACTGTGTGCAGTTTTGGTCTCCTTTCTTGAGAAGGGATATACGAGCACTGGACGGGGTGCAGAGGAGATTCACTCGGTTGATTCTAGAGTTGAGAGGGTTGGAATATGTGGAGAGACTGAGTAGGCTGGGATTATACTCATTGGAATTCAGAAGAATGAGGGGAGATCTTATAGAAACATACAAGATTATGAAGGGAATAGATAAGGTGGTGGCAGGGAGGTTGTTTCCACCAGCAGGTGAAGTTATGAAGAGGGGGCATAGCCTCAAAATAAAAGGAAGAAGATGCAGGACTGAGGACAGGAGGAACTTCTTCACCCAAAGGGTTGTGAATCTGTGGAATTCCCTGCCCAGTGAAGCGGTTGAAGCTGCCTCGCTGAATGTTTTTGAGGCAAGGCTGAATAAATTTATGAACAGTAAAGGAATTAAAGTTGGTGGTGAGCGGGCGGGTAAGTGGAGCTGAGTCTCAAAAAGATCAGCCACGATCTTATTGAATAGCGGGGCAGGATCAAGGGGCCAAATGGCCCACTCCTGCTCTTAGTTCTTATGTGCTAATGTTATAATGTTAGAGTGCCTCAGAAAAACCACAGAAAAGGACATTTTAAGGCGATTGACCCTGCATCACTAAAGACGTGCTGGCCAGAGGTTCTGAGGAAGGATCACCTGACGCGAAACGTTAACTCTGTTTTTTCCCTCACAGATGCTGCCAGACTTGCTGAGCTTTTCCAGCAACTTTGCATTTTTTCCTGATTTGCAGCATCCGCATTTATTCCGGGTTTTACTATGTGTTTTGGTATTTATTTACATGGGGCTCTGTCTTTAATTGTTTCTTACTGGGGTCTCTGTTTTACATTTTACTTCCTGAGGAACCTTTCTTAAGTTATATGTAAAGGGGTCTCTGTGCTTGAGAGTGTAGTTACAGGTAGCTCTGTTTTTATCGTTTGTTTAAATGAAGCTCTGTGTCGGAGATTATTTACAGAAAGCTCTGTGTTTCAGGCTTCATTGTATATAAACCCGAAAACACAGACATCCCTGCAAATGAAGCTCTGTGTTTTAGGGTTTATTTACAGGGGATTATGTGCCGGGGGCTCTGTGGTTTACATTTTACTTCGTGAGGCATCTTTCTTCGGGTTTATTTAAAGGGTCTCTGTGCTTGACAGTGTATTTACAGGGGCCTTTGTGTTACCGTTTTTTTTTTAAATGAGGCTCTGCGTCGGAGATTATTTCCAGGAGGCATTGTGTTTCAGGGTTCATTTACAGGGATGTCTGTGTTTTTGGATGTACATACAGGATGCTGTGTGTTTTTGGGATTATTTATAGTGAGCTCCGTGTTTTACAGGTTGTTCAAAGGGGTCTCTGTTTCAGGGTTTGTTTGCAGGAGGCTGTTTATTTATACGTAGCTTTTTTAGGGTTATTTGGAAGGGGCCCTGTCTTATGGATAATTTACAGGTGGGCTAAGTGTTGGGGTGTAAGTAAAGGTGCTCAGTGTTTTCGGATTTATTTAGAAGGAGCCCTGTGTTTTACCTTATACTTCCTGGGCAATGTGTGTTCGAGTTCATTCAAAGAGGTTTGTGTATTTGAGAGTATAATTATAGGGGGCTCTGTTGTTGAATTTCCTTTCAATAGGACTCTGTGTTTTAGGGGTTATTTACAGTGAAGTCAGCGTTTTACGGGTTAATGAAAGGGGTCTCTGTGTTTGAGGGCCTCTGTGCAGGCGGCTCCGTGTTTGAGGGCCAGGAGTACGGCTGAAGCTGGGTTCGGTTTGGGCCTGAGGCTATGGTTAGTGTAGGATAAGGCAAGCGTTAGGGCTGAGGGTTATGGTTTGGGTTCGGCTTTGGGCTGAAGTTAGGCTTCGGGCTGACGCGAGGGTTAGCGTTAGGGCTGAATCTAGGGTTAAGGTTAGGGATATTTCTGAGAGTAGGGAGAAAGAAAGCAGCTTCGCATACCCAGAGCGGGGGGAGAGAAGCTGCGTATTCTACAGGAGACTCGGGATGTATTGTAAATTTAACAGGTCAAATAGCATTACTGATTCATGTGATCCCATTACCAGGAGGCACTGCCACAGAACTGACCCGCTAACAATGAGGAATTTGCCTGGTCCAGGCAAGTATTGAAGCACTGTCAGAGGGACAGAACTGCTGGAGAGCATTATAATCACACAGTCAATACTGACTTAGCGCCTCATTGTAAGAGGGTCAGAACTGAGGAAGTGCCTCACATTTATCGGGTCTGTCATGAGGTAATGCAGCAGTACCAGAGGGTCAGAACTGTTGGGGTGCATTATTGTGAGACGGTCAAGCCTGAGGTAGTGTCTTAACCTCAAGGGGTTAGACTTGTGGGATTGCCATACGATTGCAGCACTGTGCGAATGTCAGACTGAGGCACTCCCTCATTATCACATAGTCAGTACTGTCAGAACTTCAGTCCTGAAGCAGTGCTTCGTTGTCAAATGGTCCGCACTGAGGTATTGCAGCAGTGTCAGTGGGTCAGAACTGTGCGAGTGTATCAGTCATTGGGTCAATTCTGAGGCTGAACCTTATTCTAAATTCTTATTGGGGGAGTGCTACATAACTAAATTACAAAATTTTTAAAAATGAGGCATTGGCTGAATGTGATCCTCTGACAATTGTGCACTCCTTCAGTACTGACACTATAACATAGAAGGACAGCCTCAAGCGGACACTCTGATAATGAGGCATTCTCTCAGGACAATTATCTTTAATTGTAAACTAATCTGTAATACTATTTGACCTGTTAAGTTTACAGCACATCCCGAGTCTCCTGGAGAATACGCAGTTGCTCTCCCTCTGGTTCTGTCTCTGGGTATGCGAAACTGCTTTCTTTCTCCCTGCCCCCAGAAATAACCCTACCCCAAACCTCAACCCGAGATTCAGCCCTAACGCTCACCCTTGCGTCAGCTCTGAGCCTAACCTCAGGCCAAACCGTAACCCTAACCTTCGCCTCAGGCCTAACACAAACCATTACCCTCAGCCCCAGCGCTGACCCTAACCTCACCTCTAACGCTAGCCTCAGCCCTGCAGAAAAACCCTCAAACAACGATCCCCCTGTAAATATACCCTCAAATACACGGAACCCTCAATAACCCGTAAAACGCGGAGCTCACAGTAAATAACCCCTAAAACACAGAGACCCATTTAAACCAATCTTAAAAACAAAGCCCCCTGTAATTATACCCTCAAATACACGGACCCCTTTAAATGAACTCTAACACACATCACCCCGGAAGAAGACGGTAAAACATAGAGTTCCCTCGAAATAAATTCGAAAACACTGAGCACCCGTAATTACACCCCACACTCAGCCCACCTGTAAATTATCCGTAAGACAGGCCCCTTACAAATAAACTTTGAAAAGATAGACGTACCTATAAATAACAGTCCCCGGTAAATAAACCCGAAGACAGAGACGACTTTCAGTAACTTGTAAAACACAGATCAATATAAATAATCCCTAAAACACAGAGCATCGTGTACAGATACCCTAAAACACAGACATCCCTGTAAATGAACTCTGAAACACACAACCTCCTTTATATATTCTCCGACGCAGAGTCTCATTTGAAAAAATGCTCAAAAACAGAGCCCCCTGTAAATATACCCTTAAGCACAGAGACCCATTTATACATAATCGATGAAAGGTCCCTCAGGAAATAAAGTGTAAAAGACACAGCCCCCAGTAAGAAACCATAAAAGACCGAGTCCCCTGTAAATAAAGTGTAAAATATAGAGCTCCCAGTAAATAAACCCTGAAACAGTACCCCCTGCAAATCCTCCCAAAAACTAAGCCTCCAGTAAATAAACTTTCAGAGGCGACCGTAAAACACAGAACCTCCAATTAATAAAGCCTAAAACAGAAGCTCACTGTAAATCAACTCTAAATAACACAGGCTCCAGTAGGGAACGGCGAATTGTTCGGATTGAGATAGTACATAATAATCTCAGGCAATGCCGCCTTGACAAAGAGTCAGCAATGGGCAGGTATAGTGTCGTCTGATGGTGATTGTTGAGGTAGCTCCTCATTGTCAGCGGGTCAGGACTGAGGGAACGCTTCAATGTCAGCGGGTCAGGACTGAGGGAGCGCCTCATTGTACAAGGGTCAGGACAGAGAGAGCGCCTCATTGTACGTGGGTCAGGACTGAGGGAGCGCCTCATTGGAGCCGGGTCAGGACTGAGGGAGCGCCTCATTGTCAGCGGGTCAGGACTGAGGGAGCGCCTCATTGTCAGCGG
>NW_025977342.1:0-7009 GCF_021869965.1 Rhincodon typus | reverse complement strand
CTCTGATGCTGCCTGGCCTGCTGTGTTCATCCAGCTCCACACCTTGTTATCTCAGACTCCAGCATCGGCAGTTCCTACTATCTCTGCGAGTTGGTCATCTGTCTGTGTTATGAACACACCGATCTTCAACATCAAGACCGGAATGCAAACAGTTTTTTGGCTCAGAAGCAGAAACATAAGGCCGACCCTCTGAAGACAAATCTCTGTTCAAACAGCGAGTTATTGATGGAGCGCTGATACATGTGGCAGCAAGTCTAAAAATCAATTCCGACCCACCATGAGTTAACTCTTCTGTTTCCCAGTTCATAGAATGCCTATGGTGTGGAAACAGGCCCGTCAGCCCAATAAGTCCACACCAACCCTCAGAGTACCCCACCCAGACCCATCACCCTTTAAGCCACCCACCTAACCTACACTTCCTTGACATTATGGGCAATTTAGCATGGCCAATCCACCTAGCCTGCACCTCTGGGAGGCATCCAGAAGAAACCCACGCAGACACAGGATGAACATGCAAACTTCACACAGACAATCGCCCAAGGGTGGAATTGAACCTGGGTTTCTGGCACTGTGAGGCAGCAGTGCTAACCACTAAGCCACCATGCCACCCTGTACTGGTGTTCTCTGCACTTGCAAGATTTTGTTTTAACACCTCAATACACCTGTTGCTATTTCACTTTAGCCTCACCCCAGTGCAAACTAAAATACCGTAGACCCAAGAAATAGAGTCATAGATGTACACAGCATGGAAACAGACCGTTTGGTCCAACCATCCACTCCGACAAAGTTCCCAAACTAGATTAATCCCATCTGCCTGCCCTTGGCCCATATCCCTCCAAACGTTTCTTATTCATTTCTTATCCAAATGTCATAAATGTTATGACTGCACCTGCATCCACCAGTGCCTCTGGCAGTTCATTCCACATACAAACCACTCTCTGCTAAAAAAAATTGCTTCTCACGTCCTTTTACGAATCTTTCTCCTCTCACCTTAAAAATATGCCCCCTAGTTTTGATCTCCCCCCACACTAGGGAAAAGACTCTTGTCATTCACCTTATCTATGCCCATCATGATTTTATAAACCTCCATAAAGGCTACCCCTCAACCTCCTACGCCCCAGTGAAAATAAGTCCTAGTCTTTCCAGTCTATTTTTATATCTCAAACCCTCATTTATGGCAACATTCTGGTAAATCTTTTTGGAACCCTCTCCAGATTAATATCCATATTAAAAGGATAAATTACATTATAAAATTTATATGTAAATTATAAATTAAAATGTATTAAAATCTGAAAGACATGAGTCATTCAACCCAGTTCCTCTGCGTGGATACTACCTAACTGGAAGTACATTTCGCATAGCTTCAAGATTGCTTACCGCTCAGGGCCACTTGCAAACAAGTGCAGGCCAATAAAAATGTCGACAGAGACCACATCATTTTATGTGAGGTTTCTCAATTCAGATCACAGCGATGAGAGAGTTCGACTCCAAGAGTTTGCAACGTCCCCACCTCTCTCTGACAATCTGAGACTGAGCTCTCTCTTTATACTGAGTTATGGCCACTGTGCATGCAATAATGGGGTCATGTTTCAGTCTTGCCTCTTTTTTGGTCATGACTGACAAAACACTTTCATCTGAAGGTGTGTGGGGATGGGGGTAGGGCATGCACAAAGAATTCATTTTGTATATCATAATCCACAATGCTTCAATCATCAGAGTCTGGGACTTCGTGAGACATCATAGAATCCCTACAGTGTGGAAACAGGCCCTTCATCCAAACTGACTCTCAGAGTATCCCACCCACAGACCCATCCCACTATAATCCACCATCTACACATCTCTGAACACTATAGGTAATTTAGGATGGCCAATCCACCTAGCCTGCACATCTTTGGACTGTGGGAGGAAACCAGAGCACCTGGAAGAAACCCACACAGACAGTGGCCCAAGGGTGGAATTGAACCCAGGTCCCTGGTGCTGTGAGGCAGCAGTGCTAACCACTGAGCTACCATGCCGCCCTAATCCTTTGTGCTGCTGGCCTCTCCAGGATGTTCCGCATTTCTGCTCTTGCCATGTAGTTTTCAATTGTTCACATCCAATGTTGTGTGTAAATCACCACAAGTTACCTTTAATTTGGCTACTTATTAAGAAATGTCACAGACAATCAAGTACTGAAACAATGATTTAAACTGTATTGCATGTGTGCATGTTTAGCTTCACAAGCATTAGCCAGTACCTCCTGGACTCTCAGAGAGATTTTAAATTCCTGTCCCATCAGCTAATTTAGTGTCATCACCCCGCATAGGAACTTTCCCCTTTATTATTTGAGTTACATTTTCTGTGTACTCTTCCAGCATTCAAAGGTCGCATAAACTATAGAAAGTTACATTCATTTGATAGATATTGCTGGAAAAGCTCGGCAGGTTTGGCAGCATCTGTGAAGATAAATCTGAGTTGTGAGGAAGGGTCACTTGATCTGAAACATTAACTTTATTTTCTCTCCACAGATACTGCCAGACTGGTCGAGATTTTCCAGTAATTTCTGTTTTTTCTTTCTGATTTACAGCATCTGCAGTTCTTTTGGTTTACATTTTTTTGTTGTTCACTGCTCTTCCCTGCTTCCTTTATTAACTTGTTATCGTACCAGTGTGTGGTTCTAAAATGTTAAATGTGGAATGCAACATTAGACCATAAGACACAGGAGGAGAAATTAGGCCATTCAGCCCTTCGAGTCTGCTCTGCCATTGAAACATGGCTGATAAGTTTCTCAAACCCAATCTCCAGCTTTCTCCCCATAACCCTTGATCATCTTGACCATCAAGAACCTATCTATCTCCATCTTAAATATACTCAATGACCTGGCCTCCACAGCCTTCCGTGGCAGTGAATTCCATATATTCACCACGCTCTGACTGAAGTCTTCCCTTTACTCCAAAGCTGTGCCTGGTCTCTAGGTCCTAGTCTCACCTATCAATGGAAACATCTTCCCAACATCCACTCTGTCCGGGCCATTCAGTATTCTGTAAGTTTCAATTAGATACCCCCTCATTCTTTTAAACTCCATCAAGTCTAGACCCAGAGTCTTTAGACATTCTTCATATGTTAAGGTTTTCATTCCTGGGACCATTCTCATGAACCTCCTCTGAACCCGCTCCAGGGCCAGTACATCCTTCTCTGAGATATAGGGCCCAAAACTGTGCATAATACTCCAAATGTGACCTGGCCACAGCCTTATAAAGCCTCAGAAGTACATTCCTGCTTTTATATTCAAATCCTCTCAAAATAAATGCCAAAGTTGCCTTTGCCCTCCTAACTACTGACTCAACCTGCAAGTTTACCTTGAGAGAATCCTGGACTAGAACTCCCAAGTCTCTTTGCACTTCAGACTTCTGAATTTTCTCCCCATTTAGAAAATAGTCCATATCTCTGTTCTTCTTACCAAAGTGCATGACCTCACACTTTCCCACTCCATCTGCCATTTCATTGCCCACTCTCCTAACCTGTCCAAATCCTCCTGCAGCCTCCCCAAATCCTCAATACTACCTGACTGTGGAATAATTGTGTGTTGCGACTGTTAGTGTTCGGTTGAGTAGTAATGAGTTAAAATAGTATGTGACTAGGAGCACAAAGTAGAGAAACTTTAGCTTTATGAAATAGTGCATATTGCCGTAACTGCATCCTGCATTTCCTAGTCTGAGAAGTCACGTTGGATAGATTGGAAAAGAGCTAGAGCTTGCAGAATCTGTATATTCTCATCTTCACCACATTCTGTTTTCTTAATGTATGACCAGTTGCCTAAGTAACGACCTTGCCTTGCTAGAACAAAGTACAATTAACTTGATTAACTTGTCTGTACCACTGTATAAATCCAGCTCAATTTTTATGCTTGTCAGAGCCTTTGGGACCTGGTCTTTTGTCAGCGTTGACTCTTCGTGATATCACGAATAAAACCTCTACCTCGAAGCCTGGAACTCTGATGTGTGATTAATTTAGTTTCTTCAACAATCTGGTGTAGTCAGCAGGATCCCTGAATGTATATAATATATGGGTATATATACGGGATCTGAACAAACTGTTAAAAAGGGATGTGAGAGAGGGATTGTGGTGTCATCTGGCCAGTAGAGGACATCGGGTGTCCGCTCCAAAACTACAATTGTGTCAGCCCTCAGTGCAATACTTGGGCTTTGTTCTCGAGAATGGTGCGTGCCAACTGGGACCAGAGAGGGTCGAGGTGGTATTGAAGGCACCCAGAACCGTGACACAAAAAGAAATGCTGTCCTTTCTCGGTATGGTGAGCTACAGACAATTGATACCTGAATATCTGAGAATGGGTGCTGTGCTGCGGCAGACTACATTGCGGGGGCAACTGACAGAAATAGATTGGACTGAAGATCGGCAACAAGCTTTAAGGGAGCTCAAAATGGTGCTGACTCAAACCCCCGCCCTGGGGACTCCTGACTACAACAAGCCCTTTGCCCTTTATGTAAGCGAAAAGGAGGGGTTTGCAAGTGGCATTCTGACCCAGGAGCACAGAGGACTCAAGTGACCGATAGCATATCACTCAGCTCAGTTGCCTCCCTGTTAGAGGAATGCCTGGTTGTCTACGAGCTGTTGCCGCCACTGCTGTAATTTTCAAAAAATCGAGCCCAATTGTACTGGACCATAAATGTGTGATTTTGGCCCCTCATGCAGTCCTACTGCTTCTAAATTCAGCGGTCACACAACATTTCACCGCTGCCTGCTGCACTGGGCACGAGGTCATGCTGTTGTCCAAACATTTCATTTAGGCGAGCACCCCACCCTCGTTGAACCCCTCCACCCTTCTCCCTGGCAGTAGTGAGACAGATGAAAGCGAGCACGACTGCCTGCAGGGCCATTGATTCTGTCACGTTTTCCCCCCCCCCCGACTTATGATCCAGGCCCCTGGACAATCCCGGTTTGGTGCTTTTCACTGATGGGTCCTCCTACTGGCCTTATGACACCACCACACTGGCTAGGTATGCAGTCGTCACCACTTTTGAAATATTGGAGTCCTTTGCCTTGCCTCCTGGCACCTCAGCGCAAGCAGCTGAGCTTTTTGCACTAACCCATGCTTGTATTCTTGCTGAGGGCTGGATTGTTAATATCTACACCAATCTGCGGTATGCATTCGGAGTGGTGCATGATTTTGGGACCTCGTAGCAACACCGCGGATTTATCACCTCCTCCGGTAAGCCCATCCAGCATGCTACCCTGATAGGTAAATTGCTCTGAGCTGTCCTTCTCCCCAGTAGGCTAGCCGTTATCAAATTCGAGACGCACAAGTCTCGCTAGGCAATGCCGCAGCAGATGAGGTGGCTAAGACAGCCACTCAATCCCGAGCAATGGTTATTTTTAATTTCGCATGCCAAAAATTGCCCGAGGCCACTGATTTGGCAGTTGCAGTACAGGCCCAGGAAGGAGGCCAGTGAACAAGAAAAGGTAAACTGGGTTCGGGAAGGTTGTATACAGCGTTCAGATAATCTGTGAAGACACCCCGACGGGAGGGGGTTTCCTCCATGCACTTGCTGTCTGGTGCATGGGTAAGCGCATGTAGATAAAGGGGGGATGCTGCACCAAGTTACCCAGCAATGGTTTGCGCCAGGAATAACGACTGCTATTCAGCAGGTAACTGAAACTTGTAGTATTTGCCATGAGCCTTGCAAGGTCACTTTTCAACTTGGGTCATTTCTATTTTTCAGCAATGGGATCACCTCCCAGCAACCAACTCGGACAATCTGGATTCACATCAAAATTGGGCAGATAAGATTCAAGCACTTGACCGCAGAGCCACAGCAACCACCCCAAAGTCCACAAACAAAGCTGCATTAGGACACTATTTAAAAGGGCCAGGACATACTGCAACGCTCCAGAACTACACCGGGAAGAGGAAGAACACTTATACAAGATCCTCGCTTTAAAAGGATATCCCCACAACTTCATCCACAGATGCCAACAAAACAGACAACAACAGGAGCACACATTATGACCTAACACACTGCCCACACTGCCCAACATCAGGAACATATGGGAACTGACAACAAGACACCTAAGACCACTAGTAATCATGCTGGCCCACAAGCCCACAGCCACTCTACGACAAACACTTACAAGGATTAAAGACCCCATTCCCACAACATGCAGAATGAACGTGGTTTACAAAATACCATGCAACCACTGCCAAAAACATTACATCGGACAAATAAGAAGGAAACTAGCCACCAGAATACACGAACATCAGCCAGCAGCAAAACGGTATGATGAACTCTCTTTAACATCTGTACATTCAGACAATGAAGGCCATCAGTTTAACTGGGACAAAGTAACCATAGCAGACCAAGCCAAACACAGACATGCACGGGAATTCCTACAGGCATGGTTCTCCACCCATACTTCAATCAACAACATATAGAATTGGACCCCATATATAAACCCATACAGATCAAAACCAGAAATGACAGCACTCACCACAATGGACCGGAGAGTATACATTCCAAGCAGAGTAGAATAACATTGCTTCATCGGAGTCTCCACTGATGATGTCACCTAGCATGGTGACGAAATGTCTGAACAAAAACAAGCCAGCTCGGCGAGCAAGTCAACAGCCTCATTCACAACCCAAGCTACTGATCTTTGCCAAAACTTAAAATAACTACGGGCATAACACACTAAAAATTTCCAGACAATGGGAAACATTTTGCCAACCGACTGAGCTCTACCCGCAAACAACTTCACTTCCTTCACGAATGCCTCAGGTACTGCCCTGCAGCGTGAAATACAAACCTCAACTCAACACCCACAGGCAAACAAAATAGCTGAACAGAACGGATGCAGAATGCTGCGAGCAATGATTAATGATGCCCATAACTGACTTCAAAGGTACGAATGAGAAATTGCGCGCCAAAAATCACAGTATCTAAACTCTACGGACCAGCAATGGACTACAACCCTAGAACAGGCCATCACCATCAATCAACACAAAACCAAAACT
>NW_025977341.1:0-7009 GCF_021869965.1 Rhincodon typus | reverse complement strand
TCAAGGAACTGAACTGCCTACTCCTGCACCTAGTTCTTATGTTCTTACGTTTCTCCCCCCATTTCTTCCGTCTTTACCTGTCTGCTTTTCCCCATCTGTCTCACGCTCCATGTTTCTCTCCCACTGTTTCTCATATCTATTTCTATAATGCTGTTTCTCCCTGTTTCTGTGTGTCTCTTTCCACCCCTTTGTTTCTCTCTTTCTGTTTCTGCTCTCTGTTTTTCCTGCCATGTTTCTCAGTTTCTATTTCTCCTTCATTTGTCCCCTCTCCAACGTTCCACTCCCACTTGTTTCTACCCAGCTTCTTCTTCCTCTCTGTTTCTCCCTCTCTGTTCCTCATGGACACACTGTTCCTTGTCCTCACTTTCTCTAGTTGTGTTGCTCCCACTCTTTTCCTTCCACTCTCTTTCTCCCTCTTTGCTTTTACTCCTCCCTTTCTTCCACTCTGATAATCACATTTATTCTATCTCTTTGTTTCCTACTCTCTTTTCGTATCCATCTGTCTCTACCTCTCTTTTTCTTCCTCTCTCTCTCCCATTATATTTCTCACCCTCTGTTTCTCCCCCACTGTTCTACCCGTCAACTTCTCACTCTCTTCTTCTATCCCTCTGTTGCTTACTTTCTGTTTCTCTCTCTGTTTCTCCTTCTCTGTCAATCATATTTTTTCGAACATTTTGTGTCTTCTGCTCTGTTGCTTGATCTCTGTTTCTGTATCTCTGTTTATCCCATCTATTTCTACCCCTCTCTTTCACCTTCTGTATTCCTTGGCCTCTGCTTCTCTAACATTGATTCTCCACCTCCGTTTCTTCCTGTTTCTGTCTCCATTTTTTTTTCTCCTTCTCTGTTTCTTGCTCTCTGCTCCACCTGTATGCTAATAACCCCTTTCACTCTCTGTTTCCCCACCTCTGTATCTCCACTCTGCTTCTCTCTTTCGGTTTCTCAATTCTATTTCTCCTTTTCTGTTTATCTCCATCTGTTTCTCCTGTATTTCTTTTTCTCTCTTGTCTACTCTGTTTCTCTCCCACAGTTTCTCTGTATCTCTCTCTATATTCTGTTTATCAACCTCTGTTTCATAATTTCGGTTTCATCCAACTGTATCTCCTGATTTGTTTCTCCCTCTCTTCCTCCACTGTTCTATTTCTCCTTCTCTGTTTCCGTGCCACTCTTTCTGCCTCTGTTTCTCACTTGCTGTTTCTGCTCTGTTTCTCCTGTTGTTCCACACTCCCTATTTCTCCCCCATTATTTGTTTCCATCTGTTTCTGCATCTCTATTTGTCCATTTTTGTTTTGCCCTCTGTTTTTTACTCTCTCTATCTAAGTCTTTGTTTCTCCCTATCAATTTCTTCCTTTCTCTTTCCCATTATGTTTCTCACACTCTGTTTCTCCTTCACTGTTTTACCCCTCTGTTTCTCATTCTCCACGTCTAATCCTTTGTTTTCCCATATCTTCCTCTCCTGCTCTCGTTCCGCATCTCTCTTTCTACCCCTCTGTTTCTTACTTTATGTTTCTGTTCTCTGTTTCTCCTCCTTTGTTTCTCACTCTCTTTTCTGTTTTACTCCCTTCTGTTTTTCTCCATCTGTTTCTGCATCTCCATTTGCCCCAGTATGTTTTACCTTCTCACTCTCACTATTCAACCTTCTGTTTTTCCTTCTGTTTCTCCCTCCTTGTTTCCATCTCTTTGTTTCTCCAGCGTCTTCCTCTCTGTTTTTTCTCTCTATTGTTGTTCCACTCTGTTTCTCCAACACTAGTTCTCCCACTTTCCTTCTCCTCCTTTGTTTCTCACCCTCAGTTTCACCCTCTCTTTTACTCCTTTCTTTCTCCACATCTGTTTCTCCCTCTCAGATTCTCCCTCTCTCTTTCTTTGTCGATTTTACTCCCACTTTTTTGTTTCCTCCATTCTCGTTCTTGTTCTCTGGTTCTGTGTCTATGTTTATCCCTGTTTGTATCTACTCCTCTGTTTTACCTCTCTATTTCTCATCACCTGTTTCTCCCACATTCATTCTCCACCCCAGTTCTCCCCATTTATCTCTCGAGTTTTGTTTCTCCCTCTCTGTTTCTTGTTCTCTATTCCTCCCAGAAGGCTCTCACTCTCTATATCCCATGTCTGTCTCTCCCTCACTGTTTCTTCATCTCAGTTTCTCCTTCTCTGTTTCTCACTGTTTCTCCACATCCAATTCTCCCTCTCTGCCTCCACTGCTCTGTTTCACCCTCCCTGTTTCTGCATCTCTCTTTCTATCCCACTGTTTCTCACTTTCTGTTTCTACCCTCTGTTTCTCCCACTATGATTCTCACTCATCTGTTTGTTCATATCTATTTCTGCATCTCTATTGCCCCCAGCTGTTTAACCCTCTCTCTTTCTCATTGTCTGTATTCAACCATTTGTTTTACCCTTTCTCCTTCTCCCCATCTGTTTGTCCTCTTTGTATCTCCACCTCTGTTTCTACCCATCTGTTTCTCCTTCTCTATTTCTTCCTCTCCCTCTCTCCTGTTAAGTTTCTCAACCTCTGTTTTTCCCACACTGTTCTACCTATCTATTTCTTACTCTGTTTCTCTGCCTCTGTTTCTTGCTTTCAGTTCCTCTCTCTCTGTGTCTTCCTTTCTGTGTTTTTCTCTATAATACTCCCACTTTGGTTCTCCAACTGTCTTTCTCCAAAACTGGTTCTCCCGCTCTCTTTCTCCTCCTTTAATTTTCACCCTCTGTTTCACCCTATCTTTTACCTCCCTCTCTTTCTCCTTATCAGTTTGGATACATCTCTTTATCCTCTCTGTTTCTCCATCGCTTTTTCTTCCACTCTGCATCTCTTCTATTCTGTTTCTTATTCTCTGTTTCTGTTTTTCTGTTTATTCCTATCGGTTTCTATCTGTGATCTTTAGGACCCTATCTGTGTCCTTTAGGGAAGGAAATCTGTTACCCTTACCTGGTCTGGCCTACATGTGACTCCAGACCCACAGCAATGTGGTTGGCTCTCAACTGTCCTCTGGGCAATTAGGGATGGGCAATAAATCCTGCCTGGTCAGAGACACCCTCATCCCATGAATGATTAAAGTTCCTACCCTTGTGTTTCACCTTTGCTATTTCTCAGCCTCTGTTTCTCACCCATTGATTCTCCATCGATGTTTCTCACTCTTTCCTTTCCCAGATGTGACTAACCCACTGTTTCTCACTTTCTCTATACCCATATCTGTCTCTCCTTCTCTGTTTATCCCCAGCTATTTGTCTTTTCCTGTTTCTCAACATATTACTCCTTCTCTGTTTCTTCTCATGTGGTGCTCCTCAATTTCTTGCTCTCTCTCTCACTCTTCTATGCTGTTTCTCATTCACTGTTCTTGCCTCTTTCTTTCTCCTCTGTGTCTCCCCATCTTTTTCTTCCCATTTGTTCCTCCCTCGCTGCCTTTCCTGATCTTTTTCTCCCTTTCTTTTTCTGTGTCTCTCTTTCCACCCGTTTCTCATTACGTTTCTTCCCCCCTATTTGTTCTAATTGGTTCCTACATTTATATTTGCTTCCGTCTATTTTACCTTTTCTGTCCCTCACATTCTCCATCCAGACCTTTGTTTCCTCTTTTCTGTTGCTTCTCATTTGTTTCTCCCTCTTAGTTTCTCCCTTTCTCTTTCTACATATCTATTTCTTCTCCTCTCTCTCTCTCCCATTATGTTTCTCATCCTCTGTTGCTCCTGTCACTCTTCTAACCCTCTATTTTTCACTCTCTGCTTCTATCCCTCTGTTTCTCCACCTCTATTTTCACCCTATGATTCTCCCAATCTGTTTCTTCCTCTCCTGCTCCCATTTTGTTTCTTATCGTGTGCTTCACCTTTTCTTTTTCTCCCCTCTCTTTCTCCATAATTGTCTCTCCCTCTGTGTTATACCTTCTCTGTTTCTTCCCCTTTCTTTTTTCTTTTTCTGTTTCTCCATCACATTTTCTCCCACTTTTTTTTCATCTTTAGCTCTGTTTCTTATTTTCTCTTTCTGCATCTCTGTTTATCCCTGTCTATTTCTACCCCTCTACTTTTCTATTTACTGTCCTTTGTTTCTCTCTGTTCATCTCTGTTTCTCTTTGTTTGTGCCTCCATTTTTCTTTCTCCTCTATTTCTTGCTCTCTGTTCCTCTAATCCTCTGTCTCTCATACTGTTTCTCTCCATCTATTTCTCCCTTTCTGTTTTCCAACTCTATTTCTTCCTCTTTGTTTCTCCCCATCTATTTTTGCTATTTCTTATTCCTCCATCCTGTTTCTCACCTATTGTTTCTACTTATCTCTTTCAATCTGTCTGTTTCTCCCTCTCAGTTTTGCCCACGCTGTTTCTCTCCATTTGTTTCTCTCTCTGCCTCTCCTGCACAATTTCTCCCTCTGTATTTCAGTGTCTCTATTTCTACCCCTTCTGTTTCTCCCACTATGTTTCTCAATCCTGTTTTGTCCCCACTGTTTGTCCCCATTTATTCCTGCATATCTAGTTGCCCCATCTGTTTAACCCATTCTGTTTCCTACATTCTATCTTCAACCCTTTTTTTTTCCCCCTTTTCTATTGCTCCCCATTGTTTCTCCATCCTTCTTTCTCCCAATCTATTTCTCCCACATTTCTATCTTTTAGTTTCTCCCTCTCTCTCTCTGGCTATCTATCTGTTTCTCCTTCTCTATTTTTCCTCTCTCTGTCTCCCATTATGTCTCTCATACTCTGTTTCTCCCTCACTATTGTACTCCTCTAATTCTCAGTCTGTACTTCTATCCCCCATTTCTCTCCTTCTGCTTTCCCCCATATGATTCTCCCACGCTTTCTCCCACTTTCTTTCTCCCCAACTGTTTCTCCCTTTATGTTACATCCTCTCTGTTTCTCCCTATCGTTCCTTCTGTGTTTCTCCCAATCTTTCTATCTTCTACTCAGTTTCTTGCTGTCCATTTCTGTGTCCCTCTTTATCCCCATCTATTTCTACCTCTCTGTTTTACCTACTCTATTTCTCACCCAATGTTTTTCCACACTGTTTCTTTCATTTGTCCCTGTTTGTGTCTCTGTTTTTATTTCTTCCTCTCTGTTTCTTGCATTCTGTTCCTCCTCGAATGCCACTAACCCTCTGTTTCTTGTTGTTTGTAACTCTCCCTCTGTCTCTCCCACACACTTTCTCCCCATCTATTTCTCCCTTTCTGTTTCCCAACTCTATTTCTCTCCATCGTTTTTCTTCTATTTCTTCCCCTCACTCTCTCATCCTGTTTCTTACCTATTGTTTCACCATCTCTCTTTCTCCCTCTGTTCTTCTCCTGTTCTGTTTCTACCTGTCTGTATGAACCCCTCTGTTTCTTTTTGTTTCTGCCCTCTGTTTCCCCGTTACATTTCTCATTCTGTTTCTCCCACTCTATTTGTGTCCATCTATTTCTCACCTTCTTTTTCTCCTTCTCCATTTCTACTCTCTCTTCCTCTACGTATCTACCCATTTGCTTCTCCCTATCTGTTCCTCCCACTCTGTTTGTCATACATTGTTTCTCATCCTCAGTTCCTCCAGCTGCGTTCTCCCCCTCTTTTTTTTGCCACTCTCTTTCTCCCACTTTGTTTCACCTTCTCTCTTTGTCCCACACAGGTTCTTGCACTCTGTTTCTCCCTTTCTGTTTCCCACTTGCCATCTCACCTCTCACTTACTTTCTCCTCATCCGTTTGTTCTTCTCCATTTCTTCCCATCTCCCTCCCTTTCTGTTTCTCTCTTCCTTTCCTGTTTCTCATTCTCTATTATTCACTCTCTGCCTCCCCTGCTCTGTTTGTCCCTCTCTGTTTCTGCATCTCTTTCTCTACTCCTCTGTCACTTTATGTTTCTGCACCCTATTTTTCCTGCTGTGTTTCTCACTCCCTGTTTCTCCCACTTTGTTTGTCCATATCTGATTCTACATCTTTATTGTGCCCAAATGTTTTACCCTCTGTTTCTCACTCTCTGTATTTAATCCTTGTATTGCCCTCACTGCTTCTCCCCATCTGTTTCTCTCTCTTGATTCTCCCATTGTTTCTCTGACTCTATTTCTCCCTTTGTGTTTCTACCCCTTTGCTTTCCCCCACTGTTTCTCACTCTGTTTCTACCCAACTGTTTCTCATTCTCCAATCCCCTCTTTCTCCCTTCTCTCCCTGTCCTATTATGTTCCTCACCCTCTGTTGCTTCCCCACTGTTCTACTCTGTATTTCTCATTGTCTGCTTCTCTCCCTCTGATTCTCATTTTTATTGCTCTCTTTCAGAATTTACATTATATTTTTTCCTCTATGATTCTACTGCTGTTTCTCCCATTCTGTTTCACCCTTTCTTTTCTCTCCCCTCTTTCTCCCCATCTATTTGTACCCTTCCATTTCTCCCTTTATGTTCTGCCACCCTGCTTCTCCCTCTCTGATTCTCCTGTTTTGTTTCTCACTTTATGTTTTGGCATTTCTTTTTCTATCCCTCAGTTTCTCTGCTTCCATCTCTTTGATGCACACTTTTTATTGCTCTCCCTCTGCAACTTTCACTCAGTTTCTCCCTCAATGATTCTACCACTGTTTCTCCAACAGTGTTTGCCCCATTCCCTTTCTCCCCCTTTCTCACCCCCTGTTTCACCCCCTCTTTTATTCCCTCTGTATTTATACCTTCTGCATACTCCATCTTTATATCACATCTGTTTCTCCTTCTCTATTTGTTCCTCTCTCTGTCTCCTCTGTTATATTTCTCATGTTCCGTTTCTCTCTCTCTCTGTTTCTTCCTCATTGTTTTTCCCTCTATGATTCCCCCATTTGTTTTTTCTACTCATTTGAGGGATGTGGGCGTTGCTGGCTGGCCAGCATTTCTTGCCCATCCCTAGTCGCCCCCAGAGAAGGTGGTGGCGAGCTGCCTTCTTGAATGGCTGCAGTCCTCCTGCTGTGGGTTGACTATTAAGGAGGGAATTCCAGGATTTTGACCCAGCGACAGTGAAGGAACGGCAATATTTTTCCATGTCAGGATGGTGGGTGACTTGGAGGGGAACTCGGAGGTGGTGGTGTTCCCATATGTCTGCTGCCCTTGTCCTTCTGGATG
>NW_025977340.1:0-7010 GCF_021869965.1 Rhincodon typus | reverse complement strand
ACCAAAAAAAACTCAACTTCACCAAAGGATCTAACTTTGGACGCTGGGTGAACTAAAATGCGTATTTCAGTGAGATAAGCTCTTCAGATATCAAAAATCTCAATTTCACCATCTGACTTAATGTTTGATGCTGTTTTGACGAACATGCTTATTTAACTCAGATAAGCACTTCAGAAGACCAACATCTCATTTCCCCAAAGATGTTAGTTTTTGATGTAGGTTTGACAAACACGCTTATTTCAGCGATTTAAGCACTTCAGAATTCAAAAATCTCAACGTCAACAAATGACTTAATTTTTGATGCTGTTTTGACTAACATGCATATTTCACTCCGATAAGCACATCAGAAGAACAACATCTGAACTTCACCAAATGAGTTAGATTTTGATGTTGGTTTGAATGGCATGCTCACTTCATTGAGATAAGCATATCAGAAGATCAAAATCTCAACCTCACCAAATGACACAACTGCTTGTGTTGTTTTGACGAACGTGCTTATTTCAGCGAGATCAGCATAGCAGAAGACCAAAATCTGAAGATCACCAAATGACTCAATTTTTCCTGTTAGTTTGACTGACATGCTCATTTCAGCAAGTTCAGCACGTCAGAATATCAAAATCTCAACTTCACGAAATGACAAAACTTTTGATGTTGTTTTGACTAACGTGCTTACTTCAGCGAGATAAGCACAGCAGAACACCAAAATGTCAACTTCAACAAGGCACTCACCTTTTAATGCTGTTTTGACAACATGCTTATTTCAGCATGATAAGCACTTCAGAAGACCAAAATTTGAACTTCACTAAGTTACTCAAATTTTGATGTTGGATTGACTAACAGGCTTCCTCCAGTGAAATAAGCACTTCAGAAGTGAAGAATCTCGACTTCACCAAATGACTCAACTTTTGATGATGTTTTGAGTAACATGCATATTTCAGTGAGAAGAGCACTTCAGAAGGCCAAAATAAGAACTTCACCAAATGACTCAAGTCTTGATGTTGGTTTGACTAACATCCTTATTTCAGCGATTTAAGCACTTCAGAAGTCAAAATTCTCAACGTCAACAAATGACTTTTGATGCTGTTTTGACGAACGTGCTTATTTCACTCCGATAAGCACTTCAGAAGAACAAAATCTGAACTTCACCAAATGACTCAAGATTTGATGTTGCTTTGACTAACATGCTTATTTGAGGGAGATAAGCACTTCAGAAAACCAAAATCGGAACTTCACCAAATGACTCAAATTTTGATGTCGGTTTGACTAACATGATTATTGGAGTGAGATAAGCACTTCAGAAGTCAAAAATCTCAACTTCACCAAAGGACCTAACTTTGGACGCTGGTTGGAATAAAATGCTTATTTCAGTGAGATAAGCACTTTAGAAATCAATAATCTCAACTTTACCATCTGACTTAATTTTGTTATGCAGTTGTGACGAACATGCTTATTTAACTCAGATAAGCACTCCAGGAGACCAAAATCTCACTTCACCAAAAATGTTAGTTTTTGAAGTTGCTTTGAATGACATGCGTATTTCATGAGGTATGCACGTCAGAAGAACAAAATCTCAGCTTCACTAAATGACTCAAATTTTGACGTTGGTTTGACTAACATTCTTATTTTAGCGATTTAAGCACTTCAGAAGTCAAAAATCTCAACGTCAACAAACGACTTAATTTTTGATGCTGTTTTCACGAACATGCTTATTTCACTCAGATAAGCACATCACAAGAGCAATATCTGAACTTCACCAAAAGAGTTAGTTTTTGATGTTGATTTGACTAACGTGCTTATTTCATTGAGATAAGGTCTTCAGAAGACCAAAATCTCAACTTCACCAGCTGACTTAATTTTTGATGCTGTTTTGACTAACATGCTTATTTAACTCAGACAAGCACTTCAGGAGACCAAAATCTCACTTCACCAAAAATGTTAGTTTTTGAAGTTGCTTTGATTGACATGCGTATTTCATGAGGTGTGCACGTCAGAAGAAAAAATCTCAACTTCACTAAATGACTCAACTTTTGATATTGTTTTGACTAACATGCTTAAGCTTTAAGCGAGTTGAGCACTTCATTCGGCTAAAATCTCAACTTCACCAATTGACACAACTTTTGATGCTGGTTGGTTTAAAATGCTTACTTCAGCGACTTAAGAGCTTCAGAAAACAAAAATCTCAACTTCACCAAAAGACCTAACTTTTGATGCTGATTTGTCTAAAATGCTTATTTCAGTGAGATAAGCACTTCAGAAGACAAAAATCTCAACTTCACCAAATGACTTCAATGTTGATGCTGTTTTGACGAAGATGCTTATTTCACGCAGATAAACACTTCAGCAGACCAAATCTGAACTTTACCAAATGTCTCAATTTTTGATGTTAGTTTGACCAGCATGTTCATTTCAGCGAGTTTAGTACTTCAGAAGACCAAAATCTGAACTTCACCAAATGATTGTAGTTTTGATGATGGTTTGACTAACATGCTTATTTGATTGAGAGAGGCATTTCAGAAGTCAAAAATCTCAACTTCACCATCTGACTTAATTTTTGATGTAGTTTTGACTAACATGCTTATTTCACTCAGATAAACACTTCAGAAGACCAAAATAAGAAATTCACCAAATGACTCAAGTTTTGATGTTAGTTAAACTAACATGGTTATTTGAGTCAGACAAGCAGTTCAGACGTCAAAAATCTCAACTTCACCAAATGATTCAACTTTTGATGTTGTTTCGAATAGCATGCTTATTTCAGCGGGTTAAGCATTTCAGAAGACAAAAATCTGAACTTCACCAAATGATTGAATTTTTGATGTTAGTTTGTCTAACATGCTTATTTCAGCGATTTAAGCACTTCAGAGGGCTAAAATCTCAAATTCACCAAATGATACAATTTTTGATGCTGTTTGGTTTAAAATGCTTATTTCAGCGAGTTAAGCTCTTCAGAACACCAAAACCTGAACTTCACCAAATGACTCTAGTTTTGATGATGGTTTGACCAACATGCTCATTTGAGTGAGATAAGCATTTCCGAAGTCAAAAATCTGAACTTTACCAAATGACTCAATTTTTGATGTTAGTTTGACCAGCATGTTCATTTCAGCGAGTTCAGTACTTCAGAAGATCAAAATCTCAACTTCACCAAATGACACAACTTTTGATGTTGTTTTGACTAACGTGCTTATTTCAGCTCGATAAGCATAGCAGAAGACTTATCTCACTCAAAAATGCATGTTACTCAATACAACATGAAAAGTTGAGTCATTGGGTGAAGTCGAAATTCTTCACTTCTGAAGTGCTTATTTCACTGGAGGAAGCCTATAGGCCAATCCAACATCAAAATTTGAGTCATTTAGTGAAGTTCCGATTTTTGTCATCTGAACTGCTTATCTCCCTGATTTAAGCATTTTTAATCCACACAGCATTAAAAATTAACTCATTCGGTGAAATTGAGATTTATGCCTTCTGAACTGCTTACCTCGCTGAAATAAGCATGTTATTCAAAACAACATCAAAAGGTTAGTCATTTGGTGAAGTTGAGATTTTTGCCTTCTGAAGTCCTTATCTCACTCAGATAAGCATGTTAGTCAAAATCACATTAAATATTGAGTCATTTGGTGAAGTTTACATCTTAGTCTTCTCGAGTGCTGAACTCACTGAAATAAGCATTTTAGTCTCACCAGCATCAAGAATCAAGTCTTTTGATGAAGTTGAGATTTTTGACGTCTGTAGTGCTCATCTGTCTGAAATAAGCATTTAAGTCAAACCAGCATCAAAAGTGATGTCCTTTGGTGAAGTTAAAATTTCAGTCTTCTGATGTGCTAATCTCGCTGAAACAAGCACGTTAGTCAAAACAACATCAAAACTGGAGTCATTTGGTGAAGTTCAGGTTTTGGTGTTCGGAAGAGCTTAACTCGCTGAAATAAGTATTTCAAAACAACCAGCATCAAAAGTTGTGTCATTTGTTGAAGTTGAGATTTTAGCCTTCTGAAGTGCTCAACTCGCTGAAATGAACATGTTGGTCAAACCATTATCAAAACTGGAGTCATTTGGTGAAGTTCAGGTATTGGTGTTCTGAAGAGCTTAACTCGCTGAAATAAGTATTTTAAACCAAAAAGCATCAAAAGTTGTGTCATTTGGTGAAGTTGAGATTTTAGCCTTCTGAAGAGCTCAACTCGCTGAAATAAACATGTCATTCAAACAAACATCAAAAAGTAACACTTTTGGTGGAGTGAGATATTGGTATTCTGAAGTTCTTATCTGAGTTAAATAAGCATGTTAGTCAAAACACCATCAAAAATTAAGTCAGATGGTGAAGTTGAGATTTTTGATTTCTGAAGTGCTTATCTCACTGCAAAAAGCATTTTCGTCCAACCAGCGTCCAAAGTTAGGTACTTTGGTGAAGTTGAGATTTTTGATTTCTGAAGTGCTTATCTCACTCAAATGATCATGTCAGTCAAACCAACATCAAAACTTGAGTCATTTGGTGAAGTTCACATTTGGTTTTCTACACCGCTTATCTCACTGAACTAAGCATGTTAGTCAAAACAGCATGAATAATTAAGTCATTTGGTGAAGTTGAGACATTTGCCTTCTGAAGTGCTTGTCTGACTCAAATCAGCATTTCAGTCGAACCAACATCAAAACTTGAGTCATTTGGTGAAGTTCAGATTTTGGTCCTTTGAAGTGCTTATCTGAGTGAAATAAGCATGTTAGTCAAAACAGCATCAACATTGAAGTCATTTGTGAATTTGAGATTTTTGACTTCTGAAGTGCTTATCGCACTGAAATAAGCAGTTTACTCAAATCAGCATCCAAAGTTAGGTCCTTTGGTGAAATTGACATTTTAGTCTTCTGATCTGCTCATCTCGCTGAAATAAGCATGTTCGTCAAAACAACATCAAAAGCTGAGTCATTTGGTGAAGTTGCAATTTTGATCTTCTGAAGTGCTTAACTCGCTGAAATAAGCATTTTTGTTAAACGAACATAAAAAATGGTGTCACTTGGTAAAGATAAGATTTTAATCTTCTGAAGTGCTCAACTCACAGAAATATGCATTTTAGGCTAACCAGAATCAAAAATCAAGTTATTAGGTGAAGTTCAGATTTTTGGCTTCAGAGGTGTTTAACTCGCTGAAATTAGCATTTTAATGTAACCAGCATCAAAAGTTAGGTCATCTGGTGAAGATGAGATTTTAGTCTTCTGATACACTTATCCCGCTGAAACAAGCACGTTAGTGAAAACAACATCAAAAGTTGAGTCATTTGGTGAAGTTGAGATTTTTGATTTCTGAAGTGCTTATCTCACTGAAATAAGCATGTTAGTCGAACCAACATCAAAACTTGAGTTATTTGTTGAAGTTCAGATTTTGGTCTTCTGAAGTGCTTATCTGAAAGAAATAAGCATGTCAGTCAAAACAGCATAAAAAAATTAAGTCATTTGGTGAAGTTCAGATTCTGGTCTCCTCAAGTGCCGAACTCACTGAAATAAGTATTTTATTGCAACCAGTACCAAAAGTTCAGTCTTCTAGTGAAGTTGAAATTTTAGCCTTATGAACCGCTTAACTCGCTGATCTAAACATGTTAGTCAAAACAACATCAGTAGTTGACTCATTTGGTGACGTTGAGATTTTGATCTTCTGAAGGGCTTCTCTCAATGAAATAAGCATGTCACGCAAACCAACATGAAAAACTAACTCATTTGGTGGAGATGAGATATTGGCCTTTTGATGTGCTCAACACCCTGAAATAAGCATTTTGGTCCAACCCGAGTCAAACATCAAGTCATTTGGTGAAGTTCAGATTTTTGGCTTCAGAGGTGCTTAACTCACTGAAATAAGCATGTTAGTCAAACCAGCATAAAAAATTAGGTCATTTGGTGAAGTTGAGATTTTATTCTTCTGATATGCTTATCTCGCTGAAATAAGCATGTTCGTTAAAACAACATCAAAAGTTGAGTCAATTGGTGAAGTTGAGATTTTTGATTTCTGAAGTACTTAATGGCTGAAATAAGCATTTTAGTCTGACCAACAGCAAAAATTGAGTCATTTGGTGAAGTTCAGATTTTGGTCTTCTGAAGTGCTTATCTCAATGAAACAAGCATGTTAGTCAAAAGAACATCAAAAGTTGAGTGTCGTGTTGAAGTTGAGATTTTGGTCATCTGAAATGCTTAACTCGCTGAAATGATAATGTTAGTCAAACTAACATCAAAAATTGAGTCATTTGGTGAAGATACGATTTTTGTCTTGTGAAGTGCTTATCTCGCTGAAATAAGAATTTTAATCAAACGAGCATCAAAAATTATGTGATTTCGTGAAGTTGAGATTTTGGTCTTTCAATGTGCTCATCTGAGTGAAATAAGCGTGTTACTCAAAACAGCATCAATAATTAAGTCATTTGGTGAAGTTGAGATTTTTGACTTCGGAAATGCATATCTCACTCAAATAAGCATGTTAGTCTAACCAACATCACAACTTGAGTCATTTGGTGAAGTTCGTATTTTGAAATTCTGAAGTGCTTATCTCATTCAAATATGCATGTTACTCAAAACAACATCAAAAGTTGAGTCATTTGGCGAAGTCGAGATTTTTCACTTCTGAAGTGCTTATCTCACTGGAGGAAGCCTGTTCGTCAATCGAATATCAAAATGTGAGTCATTTAGAGAAGTTCAGATTTTTGTCATCTGAAGTGCTCATCTCACTAAAATAAGCATGTTATCAAAACAGCATAAAAAGTTGAGTGTCTTGTTGAAGTTGAGTTTTTGGTCTTCTGCTATGCTTATCTCGCTGAAATAAGCACGTTAGTCAAACTAACATCAAAAATTGAGTTATTTGGTAAAGTTCAGATTTTTGTCTTCTGAACTGCTTATCTCCCTGATTTAGGCGTTTTAATCCACACAGCATTAAAAATTAAATCATTCGGTGGAGTTGATATTTTTGCCTGCTGAATTGCTTACCACGCTGAAATAAGCATGTTATTCAAAACAACATCAAAAGTTTAGTCATTTGG
>NW_025977339.1:0-7011 GCF_021869965.1 Rhincodon typus | reverse complement strand
GTTGAAATGGTTCGCGACTGGGAGGTGCAGTTGTTTGTTGCGAACCGGCACAAGTTGTTTTTACAGTGACAGGTACCCCATGTTTACAGTTGCCCAGCTCTCTTTTGACCTTCTTCCTCTGTCAGGCTATGTGATTTATTTGTACAATTGCTGGACTTATTTGACAGTGTCCCACACTGTTGGCATCTGCCTATTTACTACCACTGTCTCTACATTTTTGTTGTTTTACGTATTTGTCTCCCTGCATGTGCATTGCTAATCTTCCTGTCTATCCATCAATCCTGACACTTCCTCTTTGCCTTGACTATATTTTTAAAAAAAGATTTTGCTTACCGGCACTTTTGTCAGCTAGACTGTCGATCCATTTAGCAATGTGACTGTCTATTTATCTTTATGGTCATACATAGCAGTGGGGAAATCCCTGCTTGAAAGACAGAAGATTGATTACACTCAGGGAGTACAGTAGCAAAGCAATCCTGGTGATGCTAGAGCTTTATTTATTTATGTATTTAATGAAAACATGAGGTAGAACTGTCTGTTCCCATTGACTGATCAATGTGCTGCTGAGAATGGCAGCAGGGAATGTTTATTTGGGTCTAAACTACCTCACAGGCTTCTTCTGGTGTTTTTTGTGTCATGATGGCTGCTGTCTGCCAAATAGAATTATTATTTCTTCTTTGTAGAAGAATAAAAGAAATGCCCTGCACTTATCTGTTAAAAAAATAAAGATACTCCATTCATCTCTTTACATTGAAACAAAGAAAACAGAAGCAGGAGTTGGCTATTTGAAACTTTCAGCCTGCTCCACCATTCAATGGCTGATTGTCCAACTCAGTATCCTATTTCCACTTTCTCCCTTTGATCCCTTTAGCCTCAACCACACTACCTAACGCCTTCTTGAAAACATTCAATGCTTTGTCCTCAACTGTTTTCTGCGGCAAAGAATTCCACAGGTTCCCCACTGTCTGGGTGAAGCAATTTTTCCTCATCTCAGTCCTAAATGGTCCATCCCAGATCTTTAAGCTGTGAACCCTGGTTCTGGATTCCCTAGTCATTGGGAGCATCCATCCTGCATTTACCCTGTACAGTCCTGTTAGAATTTATAGGTATCGACCAGTTCCTTGCCTCATTCTTCTAAACCCCAGTGAAGTTAGTCATAACTGATCCAGTCTCTCTCCCTACATCAGTCCTGCCATCCCAGGGATCAATCTGGTGACATTCTCTTTGAATACTAACCCCATCTCCCCCAGTATCCATAAATCCAAGCAGTGACCACTACGACATGGTGCAAGGTGCAGACAGATGGCAATACATTCACCTCCAAATCCCCCATCTAATATCAGATACATTCTGATAGGAACTTCTCAGATACAGCTATCTGCAGAACATATTCTCTATGGTTCAATGGGTTGTACCTCAGAATCTCAAGCACGTCAGTCCATAAGATGGTGAGCACTGAAAATTGAGGCCGACACAGCAGTGCAATTCCAAGGGGATGTTGCACTGTCCGAGATGCTACTTTTTTTAGTAAAACCAATGGCAACTCTCTCTCTGAAATGGCTGCTATTTAGAAGAAGATCAGGTGACTTATCCCCTGGACAATATTTATCCCTGGATCAAATGATCTGGTCATGATCACATTAGTGCTTGGGAGAGAAGCTGGATGGTGGGGAATGTGGAGGCAGCAAAGGATAGGTGTGACACTGGAAGGATTGGTAGCTACCTGATAGTAAGGTCATGTGTCTGAATGTCATCTGGACTGTCCGACATCCCAAATACACCTTCCAGATGTGGAAACTCTCCATTTACTCACACTTCTTTCAAACCAGTCCACTGTATTAGCTGCTCACAACGGACGCTCCTCTCCAGTGGGGACACCAAACACAGACTGGGTGCAACACTTGTGCCCACTCTCTTAATGTGATCTAAACTTCCCAGTTGCTTGCTTTCAAACATTATCTTGCTCAAATGCCCAGATTTCTGTCCTGGATCTGCTGCGATATTGCAGTGAAGTCTATATCATCCAATTAGGTCTGTTACAGCCTTCTTGACTCAACACTGAGTTTATCAACTTCAGACAATGAAAACAGTCCTCCACTTTGACATTTTTTTTTCTTCCCCTGTCTTGTTTTCACTTTATTTTGCACAGAGCTGACCCATATCCTGCTGTCAACATCGAATCTGGCTCAATGCTTGGTCTCTGCTCTGCAACCATTACTACTCCCTTTGCCTTTTGTTTTGTGACTCTTGTCGATCTGGTCTGGGGGTAGTGGTTAGGGTTGCTGTCTCTGTGCTAGTTACCCAGAGCTCCTAGGTTAATGCTGTGAGGGCACGGGTTCGAAACCTACTATGCCATTGCAACCCACTAATTGTGACCATATGATCACTGTTAATTGTTGCAAAGGCCTATCTGGGTCATTGATGCCCTCAAGGGAAGGAAATCTACCACGTTTACCTGGTCTGGTCTGCATGTGATGCCAGAACCATGGCAATGTGGTTGACATTGAGCTGCCCTCAGTTCTGAGGAAGGGTCACCGGACCCGAAACATTAACTCTGTTTTCTCCTCCACAGATGCTGCCAGACCTGCTGAGCTTTTCCAGCAACTTTGTTTTTGTTCCTGACTTTACAGCATCCGCAGTTCTTTTGGTTTTTATTTAGGACACTTAATAAATGCTGGCTTGACCCCCACATCTTGTGCATGAATAAAAACACATTATGGATTGGCAATAAATGCTGGGCTAGTCTGTGATGCCCATGAATGAATTAAAAAAGAAATCTTTCTTGCCCTCTAATCTTTCCTTATCTTCCTTTCTGTTTGCTCTTCCTTTCTCAACAGCATAACACTTATTGGTTATCCAACAATCTTCAGCTCTGAGGAATAGTCATACTGGATCCACTTGGGTCACAAAAACAGGAAGGCAGTTTATTTTTGGATGGTGGTAGCTCAGGAAAAGGTGAGGTGCAACAAGACCCAGGTGTCACAGTGGAACAGTCGCTGAAGGTTAGCATGCAGATGCAGCAGGTGGTGAGGAAAGCTAATGGCATGCTGGCCTTCATAGCGAGAGGATTTGACTATCGGAGGAAGGATGTCTTCTGCTGTTATACACGGCCTTGATGAGACTACACCTTGAGTAATGTGTGCAACTTTGGTCTCCTAGTCTGAGGAAGGACATTCTTGCTATCGACGGAATACAGCAAAGGTTCACCAGACTGATCCTCGGGATGACAGGACTGACATATGAGGAAAGACTGGATCGACTGGGCTTGTATTCACTGAAATTTAGAAGAATAAGGGGGGATCTCATAGAAACATATAAAATCCTGATGGGATTGGACAGGCTGGATGTGGGAAGGATGTTCCTGGTGTTGGGGAATTGCAGAACAAGGAGTCACAGTCTAAGAATAAGGGGGAAGCCATTTAGGACTGAGATGAGGAAGAATTTTCAGTCATAACATTGTGAACCTGTGGAATGCTGTCTCATAGGAAGCTGTTGGGGCCAGTTCATTTGATATATTCAAGAGAGAGCCCCATGTGACTGAAGGGATCAAGGAGTATGGAGAGAGAATGGGAGTCGGATGCTGAAATTGTATGATCAGCCATGATCATGATGAATGGTAGTGCAGGCTCGAAGGGCAGAATGGCCTACTCCTGCACTTACTTTCTATGTTTCTAAAGCACTCACTCCGTTTCTCTCTCTACAGATGCTGCCAGACCTACTGGGTTTGTCCAGCATTCTGTGCTGTCATATTCGAGTATCTGGATGTTAGGCATGAGTCCTGAATGCCAAGGACAAGTTATGGGTGAACGAGGGTGTGCGGTGCATTGAGTGGAATGATAGGTTGGTGATGCAGGGGATTTGAGATGCCAAGAGGAGATGCAGTTGCTGACTTTGACCACCAGGGTGTGGTCTTTCAAATTCCTGACACACGGCTGATAAATGGTAATGCCAGACTCCTTACATTGGATTCCTTGTCTACCTGCTCCTACTTCCTACAGAAGGAATTCTCTGAGTGTCTTCCATTAAACTATAGCTTCCCTGCTCACGTCAACATTCAACACTGATCCACCCCTACCACATCTATAAACCCCCTCCACTCCAGCAATACAGTAGACCAGCTCCTCAATGACAGTCAGCAGTAACCTCCTCTGGTTCACTATCAGAAGGACAGACTCACCTTCAAGAGCTGGAAAGCAAGCTGGACCACGTGCTGGCTTTGCACTCTATTTGCTCCCTCCGCAGCCCAGATCTGCAGGCAGCATTCGTGGAAAAGAGGACTCAATATGAAGTTTGTATCCTGCCACCTGAATGCATCAAAAGGAACAAGGGTGGAAAGGGAGTGAATTGTAACAATCTCCCATCTGCCTCAGTGCAACATCCCAACTCAAAAACAGCTCTAGTCGAACTTCCTCTTCAATGTTTCACGTTAAGGGGGAGGTGATGACCTAGTGATATTATCACTGGACTGTTAATCCAGAGAACGTTCTGGGGGCCCAGGTTCAAATCCCGCCACGGCAGATGGTGGAATTTGAATTCAATAAAAATCTGGAACTAAGAGTCTAATGATGATCATGAATCCATTGTCGATTGTTAGGGGGAAAACTCATTTGGTTCACTAATGCCCTTCAGGGAAGGAAACTGTCAACCTTATCTGGTCTGGCCTACATGTGACTCCTGACCCACAGCAATGTGGTTGACTCTGAGCTGCCCTCTGGGCAATTAGGGATGGGCAATAAATGCTGCCTAGCCAGCGATGCCCTCATCTCGTGAATGAATAAAGAATTATTTGAGGGCCTCTTGAGCTCACCCAGTTTTACTCACTCCACCATTGGTAGCAGTGTCTTTGGCTACTAAAGGCCGAAGGTCTGGTGTTCTCACTGTCTGCTCCTTTAAGATCCTCCCTAAATCCAAGCCCTTGACCAAGCTTATGGTCATCTGGCCTATTAGTGTCTAATGCGACCCGGTATCAAATTTTGCTTGATCAAGCTCCTGTGGGTCACTTCATGCCAACTAATTCTATTAAATGCACTATATTGATAGATTGTTATGCTTACCTTGAAAACAACAGTAACAATTGCATTCATGTTACACTCTTAACATAGTAAGTTATCCCATGTCTCTTCACAGAAATGCTATAGAACAAAATCGGAGACAATCAGAAATGATGGAGTAGTTGTAATGTCAAGGGACTAGTACTGAGGAGCTCCTGCGCTACAGACAAGGACTCAATGGATATTTGAAACCTTTTACACTGCTGATACAGTAAGACCTTGTATTTATGTGCGACCCCAGCGCTCACAGATCTACATATTATTACGATCCAGGAGGTATAAACACATCAGTTGCAACACCAAAGATTCCAGTTCCATAATATCGATTTCATTCATTTTGGTCCCAGCCAAGCAGAGCAGAACCAGCAAGTTACATCAGGTGATGTCCAAATACAACAGCTCAAAACAATTATCATCAACTGATGACCTGAACACAGCCAATGGCTCCCCGAACTAGAGACAACAAGATGTAGAGCTGGATGAACACAACAGGCCAAGCAGCATCATAGGAGCAGAAAGGATGATGTTTCGGGCCTAGACCCTTCATCAGAAATGGGGGAGGGGAAGGGGGTTCTGAAATAAATAGGGAGAGAGGGGGAGTCTTCCTGCTCCTATGATGCTGCTTGGCCTGCTGTGTCATCCAGCTCTACACCTTGCTATCTCTGAGGTCTTATTACTGCTGGGCAAAGAAATGAACTTCTTCTGAGCCGTGGAGCATGACATCCACTGATATTTACCATGTCCAAGGACACAATTATATTTTGGTGGCTCACCACTTCACTGAAGTCCCCTTTAGATACCAGTAGTACAATGGGGTTGTTCAGACATTGACCACCATGAGACCGTAAGAGACAGGAACAGGAGTAGGCCGCTTGGCCTCTTGAGGCTGCTCTGCCATCCAATAGGATCATGGCTGATCCAACACTCCTCATGTAAGGGAGAGTCCAGCAGCAGGTGGTGAGGGTGAGGGAAAGTCCAGTAGTAGGGGAGAGGAGTGAGGGAAAGTCAGTAAGAGGGGAGAGGTGGGTGAAGCAGAGGCAGAATCCTGGGCAGACAGGATTGTTCACGAGCCGTTGATGGAGAGGGAGTTTTCCAGTTTAGGGGGCTGAGGGGGTCTTCATGTCTTGGGTAGCATGGGGTGTTTTGGCTCTAAGGCTGAGACAGGGATGTCCAGTATTTATGATGTTCTTGCCCTGGGGGAGTGGCAGGCAGTCAGGTCCTGTATAGGGGTGGAGGGGTGGAGTGGGGCTGCGGGGCTTGTGGTGTCTGATCCAAGGATGCAAGAGTGCAATTGCATCCTGGGTTGGAGGGGATGTTGTCAGGTCAGAAACCTGGAGAGGAATCGCCCAGCCTTAATGAAGTATTGAGGTGTTCTAGCCCATGTTTATCCTTCATCAGACATCACAGACAAAAGCTGATCCGGTCATTACTGCAATGCTGGCCATTGGGCCCTACTGCTACAATTCTGACATTACAACAGAGACTACAGTACTGATGTACCTTTCTGACCATGAAGACTTTGAGACCTCCTGAGGTTGTGGAAGGTGCTATATAAATAAAGGTTTCCTCTTTGATGCACATCCAAAAGAAAATTTGCACTAACCAATCCATAACATTGCTGGAAAGAAACAAAAAGGGGCTTTAATGTTTCCAATCTTTTCAAGTTAATTTTCAAAGGAGGGCTTTTACTCAACAGATTTTACTCAATTTTGTGCAAAGGGAATAAATTTCACAAATATATGAAGTGTTAAATAATCATTTCTGTTATGTTTACAGCGCAGTGCATGTACCTACCCTTTCACAGACTCCATAGTTCAGGAATGCAGCTCACCACCACATCCTCAAGGTCAGTTAGGGACAGGCAATAAATGCTGGCCCAGCCAGCAACATCCACACCCTGTTAATGAATGAAACAAAACCAATTAGAAGTTCAGAGATAGTAGGAACTGCTGATGCTGGA
>NW_025977338.1:3186-7011 GCF_021869965.1 Rhincodon typus | reverse complement strand
TTAACTCTGATTTCTCCTTCACAGATGCTGCCAGACCTGCTGAGCTTTTCCAGCAACTTCTGTTTTTGCAGCCATTTAGCAGTCGTTTCTTCTCTTGCCCCGGAGGAGCTTCTCTGGATTTAAAATTCTGATTTCTGTAACAATGGGCTTGTTCTGTAAGAGAAATGAAGAAAGTGATTAACACAGTGTGATGGACACTGGCCCTGGGCTGGATCCGACCCAGAGTATGACTGAACTTCGCTCAGCAGGAAAATTTGTGAGAATACCTTTAGAGACGTTTAAGCGGCTCTTGGATAGGCACATGGATGATAGTAAAATGTAGGGTATGCAGGGTAGATTGATCTTAGGTTTAGGGTAAAAGTTCGGCACAACATCGTGGGCCGAAGGACCTGTGTTTTGCTGTACTCTTCTTGTTCTAATACCGTTTGTAGGCCAAACCCAACATTAAAACTGGAGGAGAGGGGAATGCTGATTGATTGGCCAATTGTGTCTGACTGATAGAGGTGAGGTGGTGGGGGAGATGCCCATGAATGGAGATTAAAGGTTTCATCCATACCTGTATCGAGCTGGTTCCCACTGCAACATGAGAGGTACTCAACACTAAACACAGAAACTACAAGCAGGCCACTCGGCCCATTGAGCCTGCTCTACCATCCGAGTTGACCAGGGCTGATCCTCTACACAATACCATATTCCTGCTTTCTCCTTGCACCTCTCGATCTCTTCAACTTCTAGAAATCTCTTTCTTAAATATACTCAGAGACTTGGCTTTCACATCCTTCTGTGATAGAGAATTCTACAGGTTCACCAACCTCAGAGTGAAGATTCCTCTCCTTATCTCAGTCAGAAATATCCTCCTGTGTATTGTCAAATGATAGACCATAAGGATATAGGAGTAGGAGTGGGCCATTCAGCACATTGTGTTTTCTACACTATTCAATGTGATCATGACTGATCTGATATTCCTCAACTCCACTTTCCTGCCTTTTCTCCCTAACCCTTGGTTCCCTTACTGATTAAAAATGTGTCTCTCTCAGCCTTGAATATACTTAATGACCCAGCCCTGACAGCCCTCTGTGGTAAACAATTCCACAGATTCACTCCCCTCGGAGAGAAGACATTCCTCCTTATCTCTGCCTTATTACATGTGACCCCTTACTCTGAGATGATGCCCCCGGTCCTAGACTCTCCCTCATGGAGAAAGAACCTTCCTGCACATACCCTGTCACATGCTCTAAGATGTGGAGGTGTCGGTGTTGGACTGGGGTGAACAAGGTCAGAAATCACACGACACCAGGTTATAGTCCAACAGGTTTATTTGAAATCACAAGCTTTCAGAGCATAGCCCATTGGTCAGGTGAAGTAAGAAAGAAGCACACAGTCATGGAATTTGTAACTAAATGATCAAAGGGTCACATCACTGATGAGGATGTACTAAACAAACCTAAGATGCTGTTAAATTTTTAATCAGTTAGGTTTGAATTGATTATTATATATATGTAAATCACTGAATTCCTTTCAAGTCACTGTCCTGAGAGAATTAAAGGTTTTCTCAGTGTAAAAAAGAGGTGACATTTTAGATCAGGCAATGCATGTTAGGTCTGAGCCTTGTTTAGAACCTGTTTGTGTTTTGGTTTGGAGTCAGACTGGTTTTATTTCTAAAGTAGGAATTTATAAAAAGCCACATTGACTGACTGTCTATAAATTGTGAGCTTTTTGAACAAAACAGAGGGACCTAGGAGTACAAGTACACAGTTTGTTGAAAGCAGCGTCACAGGTAGACAGGGTAGTGAGGAAGGCATTTAGCATGCTGGCCTTCATCAGTCAAGGCATTGAGTATAGGATTTGGGATGTTATGTTACAGTTGTACATGTCATTGGTAAAGGCCACACTTGGGGTATTGTGTACAGTTTTGGTCACCCTGTTATAGGAAACATATAGTTAAGGTGGAAAGTGTGCAAAGAGGATTTACAAGGATGTTGCTAGGACTAATAGGCCTAAGTTATAGGGAGAGGTTGGCCAGGATAGGGCTTTATTCCTTGGAACATAGGGGAATGAGGGGTGACCTTATTGAGGTGTATAAAATCATGAGGGGCATAGATAGCATGAATACAAATAGTCTTTTTCCCCAGGAATTGGGAATTGAAAACTAGAGGGCATAGGTTTAAGGTGAGAGGGGAAAGATTTAAGAAGGACCTGAGGGGCAACTTCTTCACGTAAAGAGTGGTGTGTGTATGGAATGGGCTGCCAGACAAAGTGGTTGAGGCAGGTACAATAGCAACATGTAAAAAACTTTTGGATAGATACATGGATGGGAAAGATTTAGAGGGATATGGATCAAATGCAGGTTATAGGAACTAGCTGAGTGGGCACCACAGTCAGCATGGACCAGTTTGGGCCAAAGGGCCTGTTTCTGTGCTGTATTACTGTATGACTCTATTTTCTCATTAACAGACAATAAGATAATTGGGGTGTAGTTACAGGAGGCATGGTGGCTCAGTGGTTAGCACTGCTGCCTCACAGTGCCAGAGACCCGGGCTCAATTCCAGCCTTGGGTGACTGTCTGTGTGGAGTTTTCACAGTCTCCCCGTGTCTGCGTAGGTTTCCTCCCACAGTCCAAAGATGTGCAGGCTAGGTGGATTGGCCATGCTAAATTACCCATAGTGTTCAGGGATGTGGAATGTAGATGCATTAGCTGTGAGAAATATGAGGTGGATCTAGATGGGAAGCTCTTCAGAGTGTCAATGTAGACTCAATGGACCAAGTTACCTCTTTCCACACTGTTGGGATTCTATGATGCTTGTTTTCTGTCTCTTTCCCTTTTCTAATCCTCTGGGAATTTTCCAGAATATAAACATTCCTGGAAGATTACTGTCAGTGCATCCATGAGCTCTGTAGCTACTTCCTTTAAAAACTGAGGATATATCCTTCAGGTCCAGGGGAATTATTGATCTTTAGACATATTAGTTTCCCTAACAAATTTTCTATAGTAATAGTTACTGTTTTTATTTCCTCTCCTCCTTTTGCCCCTTGAATATTTAGTATTTTTGGGATGTTATTAGCGTTTCCTACTGTGCAGACTGATGTAAAGTATTCATCCAACTCCTCTGCCATTTCCTGATTCCTCATAATTTATTTCCCCAGCCTCATTCTCTAAGAGACCTAAGCTCACTTTGGCCTCTCGATACCTTATTTATATATTTCAAGCAGCTCCACTTCAAGACATTAATTTTAAATTAGCTGCTCAATTGCCCTCATTGTTTACTTTCTCTCTTTTATTTTTCGGTCACTTTTTGTTGGTTTTCAAAACTTTGTCAATCCTCTGGTTTACCACAAATTTTTGCCACATTTTGTGCTTTTTTTTCAATTTGATGCAATTGTCTCATTAACCATGGTTGGTTTATCCCCTTACAAGAATCCTCCTTTCTCACTGGGATATATCTTTGCTGTGGGTCATGGATAATTTTCTTAAATGTCTTCCTTGTTCCTCAACCATCTTTGCTGCTAAACCCCTCTGGTTCACTGTAACTATCTGTAACCTTATTTATGTTTAGCTCAGTTGTTTCTGACCCAGGTTTCTCCCTCTGAAGCTGAATGTTAATTCTACCTTATTATGGTCACTGTTTCCAAGAGGATCTTTTACTCTGATGTCATTTATTAAACCTGCCTCATTACACATCACCTGATCCAAAATAACCTGACCACTGGTCAGATCCACAACATATTGTTTCTGGGGACTGTCCCACAACACTCTATAAATTCTTCATCAAGGGCTCCCCTGCCATTCTCACGATCCCAGTCGACATGAAGATTAAAGTCAGCCAT
>NW_025977338.1:0-3086 GCF_021869965.1 Rhincodon typus | reverse complement strand
GTCACCTCCCAACCTCCTATGCTCAAGAGAAAATTGCTGTGCCTTCAGTTTACTTTTAGTACATTTACTTTAAACTGGAGATGAGAAAGCAGAAATTAAATTTCCTCACTATCAGCTCCAATAAATCTTTCTCTGTTTTTGACTGCCTTTCTCAGGGTCTTCTTTTGGTCTGTTTCTCCAGTTGTTGTTGCCTTCCCACCATGGTGTCTCCTCTCACCCTCCCCTCTAGCATCTGTTGCAATGTATCTACTCTGTGCATTCTGAAATATTTCTTCCAATTTGTGCCAATACATCTCCATTGACTTATCTTTCAACCAAATCTGCCAGTTCACTATAGCTGGTTCTGCTTTCATACCCTCAATATTGCCTCTTATTCATGTTTAAAGTCCAAGTGTTGAAACATTCTTCTCTCCCTCAAACTTAATGCAAAATTCATTCATATTATGGTTGCTGCTACCTACAGCACCTTAATTAACCTAGAGGGGAAACTGCGTTTAGTGAACTTGTTGGAGTTTTTTGAAGAGGTAACAGAAAGGCTCAATGAGGGTAATACTGTTGATGTGGTTTACAAGGATTTCCTGAAGATGTTTGATACAGTGCCACACAACAGCCTCGTGAGCAACGTTCCAGGTTATGGAATAAAAGGGACGGCAGCAACGCGGATACAAAATTGGCCGAGTGAAAGGAAACAGAGAGTAATGGTCAATGGGTATCGTTCAGGCTGGAGGAGGGCTTGTAGTGGAGATCCCCAGGGGGTCAGTATTGGGACCCTGGCTTTTCCTGATCTACATTAATGATCGGGATCTTGCTGCGCAGGGGACAATTTCCATGTTTGCCGATGACACAAAACTTGGAAGAATTGTAAACTGTGAGGAGGACAATGTGAAACTCTAAAAGAACATTAACAAGTTGGTGGAGTGGGTGGGTGGGTAGGTGGCAGATGAGGGTCAATGCAGAGAAGTGTGAGGGTGGAAGAACATTGAAAGACAATATAAAGAAAGGGGGACAATTCTAAAGGGAGAGCAGGAGCAGAGGGAGCTGGAGGTATCTGTGCACAGATCACTGAAGGTGGTAGGACACACTGAGAGAGCCGTTAATAAAGTACACAGTGTCCTTAGCCTTATTAATGGGGGCATAGAGTACAAGAACAAGGAGGTGATGTTGAACTTGTACAAGACACTTGTTAGACCCCCAGCTGGAGGGTTGTGGGCGTCACGTTGTAGGAAAGATGTGATTGGTTTGGAGAGATTGTGGGGGCGATTCACAAGAATGGTTCCAGGAATGAGAAACTTCAGTGATGAGGATAGATTGAAAAAGTTGGGACTGTTCTCCCTGGAGAGAAGGAACCTGAGAGGCTTTCAAAATCATGAGCAGGCTGGACACAGCAGATAAGGGAGAAAGGTAAATGAAGAAAGGGTGATGTGAGAAAAACATTTTCATACAGCGAGTAGTTAGGGTTTTGAATGCATTGCCTGGAAATGTGATGGAGGCAGCTTTAGTTGAGGCATTAAGGAGGGCATTGGATGATTATTTGGATAAAAATTGTGTGCAAGGGTAAAACCAGGAAATTGGCACCAGGGAACGATGCTTAATTGAAGAGCTAGTGCAGGCACACTGGGCCAAATGGCCTCCTTCGGCAGCATGACAGTTCTGTGATTCTATGACCTACCTCCCTCTCAAACTGAATGCTAAATTCTGCCATGTCATGGCCACTTTTCCTGAGAGATCTTTTATTAAACCTACAACATTACCCATCACCTGATCCAAAATGGTCTGTTCCTGTGTTCTTAGGGACTGTCCCAAATACATTCTATAAATTCTTCCTCAAGGGCTGCTCTGCCATTCTCACGATCCCAGTCGACATGAAGATTAAAGTCAGCCATGATTAATGTATCACTTTGGTTACATTACCTAATTATCTCCTGATTTATTCTCTATCCCACTGTATAGCTGCTGTTAGGGGGCTTATAGGCGACTCCTATCACTGTCTTCTTTTACCTTCACCCACATCTTCCAATTCAAAATCATTTCTTGCTTTCCTACTTATTCCATCCTGTACTAATGGCACTAGTCCTCCAACCCCACTTTCCTTCCTGTCTGTGCTTTCAGAAAGTCCCAGATGCCTGAATATTTCACTCCCAGCTTGAGCTCCTTGTAGCTTTGTCTCCCTAATGGCTGTAGCCTCATCCCCCTTATCCTGTATTTGTGCAATTAATTCATTTATTTCATTCTGAATACTACACGCAGTTAAGCAAACAGCTATTTATTTTGGCTCTTTACCATTATATTCCCCCATCTGCCCCAGTCCTGGTGCCAGTGCCCCATGAACTGCAACTCATTCTGTGTGTGCCAGTCTAGTTATTCACTTTGTGCCCTTCACTTTTGTGGATTGTTCCATTTTCCTGATAAGCGCAAGATGAAAACCTTCAACAAACTGCTTTTTGTCAGCAATACTCAAGATCATAAAAAGCTCAGCAACTATTCCCAAAACTGTCAAACATCATTCCCAAACTGTCAAATATCATTCCCAAAACTGTCAAACATCATTCCCAAACTGTCAAACATCATTCCCAAACCTTTTCTGATGAAGGGTCTAGGCCCGAAACGTCAGCCTCTCTGCTCCTATGATGCTGCTTGGCCTGCTGTGTTCATCCAGCCCTGCACCTTGTTGTCTCGGATTCTCCAGCATCTGCAGTTCCTACTATCTCTGATTCAAATATCATTCCCAAACTGTCAAATATCATTCCCAAAACCATCAAACATCATTCCCAAAACTGTCAAATATCATTCCCAAACTGTCAAATATCATTCCCAAAACCGTCAAATATCATTCCCAAACTGTCAAATATCATTCCCAAAACTGTCAAATATCATTCCTAAAACCATCAAATATCATTCCCAAAACTGTCAAATATCATTCCCAAACTGTCAAACATCATTCCCAAAACTGTCAAATATCATTCCCAAAACTGTCAAACATCATTCCCAAAACTGTCAAATATCATTCCCAAAACTGTCAAATATCATTCCCAAACTGTCAAACATCATTCCCAAAACTGTCAAACATCATTCCCAAAACTGTCAAA
>NW_025977337.1:0-7012 GCF_021869965.1 Rhincodon typus | reverse complement strand
TTAAGACACAGTGGGGAAATTGCCCCCCTGTGTTTACAGTGTTATTAAGACACAGTGGGGAAATTTCCCCCTGTGTTTATGATGTTGTTAAGACACAGTGGGGAAATTACCCCCCTGTGTTTATGGTGTTGTTATGACAGAGACAGATAGTTGAGGGGACTTTGCCCTGTCATTGGCCATGATGCCCAGTGGCTGACACTCACCAGCGTCTGTGAAGTAGAAGCAGTAGTAAGATGCACTGTCAGCCAAACAGTAGAGTTTTCCGCTCAGGTAAACCACTATCCGGAGGGCAAATGATGCCAGGTACATGCTGAGAATGACAATATCCAGGAAGTTCCACCAGTCGAGCAGGTAACTGCGCAATCCCTCTATCCAAACCTCTTTACACTCGTACCAGAAAAACCCTTCCAAGGGGAGGACAAAATGGTTAGACATTGTCTCTTCACAAAAGCCTTACAATGACCCTGACCCTGGCCTGTTGAATCTAATCCTTCATCTAATCGTCTCCAGGAAGAGGAAACGTGAATTATTCTCTGGGAGGGCTGAGAAAAGTTGGGATTGTCCTCATAAAGCGGGGAAAGCCAAGAGGAGATTCAACAGAGGCATTTGAAATTACAAGGGGTTTTGGTCAAAGAAACGAGGAGAGACTATTCCTAGTGGTAGGAGAGTCAGTCACCAGGTGGGATACGCACTGAGGGTGCGGGGGGAGAATTAACAAAACAGGAAGCAGGGACTTGGGGAAAAGGGTCAGTGCAGAGGCTCCAGTCACATGGAATATGCTGCTTTCAAAGGGCGTAGCTTCTATTGCAGCTTTCAAATGGGAGTTGAACTGATACTTGAAAGGGCACAGTTCACTGGGCTGTGGGGAGGAACAAGGGATCACAAGTAATTAAATGGCTCTTCCAAAGAGTTAGAACAGGCATGATAGTTTGAATAATCTCCTGTGATTCTCACGCTGAAAATGACCATCCGGTTATCATCACATTGCCAGGTGTGCAATGGGATCCTGCTGTGCACGACCTGACTGGCACTTTTCCTGCACTACAATATTGATGACAGGTTGAAATGTACTTTGTTGGTGGTGGATGTGCTGGGATTGTGAAAGGTGCTACAGGAATGCTGTTCAGTTTGTCCCTTTCCAAACTTACCTGTCCCCGTTCGGACAATATCAGAAAAACAGACAGTATGCTGGCTTTCATTGCAATTGGCCAATGAGTGCAGGAGTGAAGGTATCTTGTTGTAGTTACATAGAAATATAGGGGCAAGAGCAGGCCATTCAGCCCTTTGAGCTTGCTCTGCCAATCAATATGATCATGGCTGATCATCCAGCTCAATCTCTAATCCCCCAAAGTGTGTATTTAATCCAATGAATCCCTACAATGTAGAAGCAGGCCATTCAGCCCATTAAGTGCACACCAACCCTCCAAAGAATATCCCACACAATACCATTTCCCAACTCTATCCCTGTAACTCTGCACCTCCCTTCCCTGGACATTATGGAACAATTTAGCATGGCCAATCCACCTAACCTATACATATTTGGACTGTGGGAGGAAACCGGAGCACCTGGAGGAAACCCACACAGACACAGGGAGAATGTGCAAACTCCACACAGACAGTTGCCCAAGGCTGGAATCGAACCTGGGCCGCTGGGACTGTGGGGCAGCGTTGTTAACCAATGAGCCACCATGTCACTTTGTTAGTAAGGCTGCTTCTGCCTGGTTCTCCATTATAACTTCCCCTGTTTCGAACTGTTTCCACACTGAGGCTTGGTAAGACTGTACCTGGAGTACTGTGTGAAGGGTCTGGTCACTTTACCCAACAGATGACTGGGCCAGACTGAACTTTAGAAAAATGACAAGTGATCTCATTAAAACCTACAAAACCCTGAAAGGGACATACCGTGTCAGTTTAGAAAGGATGGGTGCGGTGTCCTCACCAGGGGACATGGTCCTAAATGAAAAACCAGCCAATTAGGACCGAGGTGAGGAGGAACATTTTCACTTGGAATATGGTGAATCTTTGGAATTCTTTACACAAAGAGAGTATTGGGAACTCAATCACTGAGTCTGTCCAAGGCAGAAATTGAGAGATTTCTAGATATTAAAGATATCAAGAGAGACGTGGATTGGGTGGGGATATGGGGTTGAGGTTGTTGAACAGCCATGAGCTAGAATGGCAGACTGTTATGGATTGAATGGCCTGCGCCTGCTCCATTTTGAAAAGCCTTCTTGTTCAGATTTGAAATGTGTAAATTCCCTCTATGTGTTCAAACATCCCTGGACACAACAGTCACATCCAAGAGAGTGACCACATTGTAACTTACCCACCACCCAAACCATATGGATGGAGTTGACGTAGATTGGTTGGTTCCTGGACGTGGACACATCCCGGAATTGCTCTGCAATTATTGACTCCACCAGGAGCAGAACCAGGAACCAGATGTAGGACGATGAGTGAAGGAGGAACTTGATAACAGGAGTGCGAACGATCTGTCCAAGCTGAAACATGAGCAGCAGAGGGAAAGATCAATTGAAAAGCACAGGGAAGAGGCGGGTGGTGGAGACATGGGCATGGCGCCCAGAGGAAGCATCGTCAAACACTCAGCCGGGAAGACCAAAGAGATCCGCACCTATTCCTAACTTCACGTTATCAATCTGTGTGTCTCAGTAAGGACATAGGATCACTGCACTGTCAGAGGGTAGGTGCTGAGGGAGCGCCGCACTGTCGGAGGTTCAGTGCTGAGGAAGGGCCGCACTGTCGGAGGGTCGGTGCTGAGGGAGTGCCGCACTGTCGGAGGGTCAGTGCTGAGGGAGTGCCGCACTGACGGAGGGTCAGTGCTGAGGGAGTGCCGCACTGTCGGAGGGTCAGTGCTGAGGGAGTGCCGCACTGTCGGAGGGTCAGTGCTGAGGGAGTGCCGCACTGACGGAGGGTCAGTGCTGAGGGAGTGCCGCACTGATGGAGGGTCAGTGCTGATGGAGCGCCACACTGTCGGAGGGTCGGTGCTGAGGAAGCGCCGCACTGTCAGAGGGTCAGTGCTGAGGGAGCGCCACACTGTCGGAGGGTCGGTGCTGAGGAAGCGCTGCACTGTCAGAGGGTCAGTGCTGAGGGAGTGCCGCACTGACGGAGGGTCAGTGCTGAGGGAGCACCACACTGTCGGAGGGTCAGTGCTGAGGGAGCGCCGCACTGTCAGAGGGTCAGTGCTGAGGGAGCACCACATTCCCCATGATGTCTGACATTCCTTTGCCCTCCTAGTGTAGAGCCCTCCCCGGTGTCTGTGAACCGTACCTTGGATTTTGGGGCAATCCAGTAGAACAGACATAGTAAGGGCATGGTGAGGAACATCCCAAATGAGACGAACACCAATGAGATGGTCTTGCTGCCTCTCCACCAGGTGAGCTTCCCACACCAGATCGAGGTAAGCACTTGCTGGCAAATTGGGTGTGCCACGAACTGGAAGAGAAACACACAGCAGAGTGAGAGGGGAGGAGGAGTCTGTCACAGGGAGAATGTTCGAGAGCAGCCAGTGATGGCTGTCCTAGGAATCCCTTGGATCTTCTTCCAATTAATAGGACTTTTGGGAAAGGGTCAGTTCAGAAGCTGCAAGTGTGATGTTTTGGTTCTATAGAGTGTAGGGATTGTATGAAAATAATCAGCATGGTCAGAAAAAGATAGTCAACTGGAATGAGATATTCATGTCTAAGAGAAGTGTTTTACAATGTCACAGCTAAAGACACTTCCTGCAATTGTGAAACTTTCGCAACAAATTTGATGCATTTTTAGCAAAAGGTGGAAATGAAATGTTTTGATTGATTGCCATAAGACAGCCAGGGTTGCAATGTGACCGAGATTGAGTAATAATGTTCCAAGTGTTTAGCTTTTGGAAGAGATTGACAAGATGGAAAATTTGGAAGCTACTAAAGAATGGGATGCCGGCCATTGAGAAAAAAGATGTTTGTCTTGGTAAAATCAAGACCGAGAATTATCTTGGGTAGGGCTAAGAAAGAGCAAGAAATTATTGGTGGGAGTTATTTAGAGATCCCAAACAATTACAACATTTAAACAGCATCTGGATGGGTATATGAATAGGAAGGTGAATTTAATGAGGTTAGTCAGGTGGATCTCATAGAATATGAGTTCCCTGAGTGGGGCTGTTAACCTGGTCCAATCAGGGAGTCGTGGCTGACAGATATAAACAGGAGCGTCGGAGGTTCTGTTCACTCCAGAGTTGGCTCTGAGGGAGCTGGATCAGTGTCAAGTACTCTCCATGTGTAAATAAAGGGTGACTTAGTGATGGGATACCAGCCTGTGTGGAGTTATTTTGGAAGGGTTTAGAGAGCAAATGGGACTTGATCAGTTTAGGATATCTGGTTGGCATGAACGTGTTGGATCAAGGGGTCCATTTCCATACTGTAAATTCTATGACTCTATGTAGTTGGAGGAAGTGTTCATGAAATATAGACAAGGTAGTTTTCTAAATTAAACTATTAAACAAAACATTCTAGTATATGTCAGAACAAAATGGTGACCAGGTTATCTTGGATCTTGTAGTTTGCAATGAGAAAGTGTTCGTTAACAATGTTATAATAAAGAAGTCACTGAGAAAGAGTAACCATAATATAACTCAATTCTCTGATTTATATTAGTCCAAAACCAGGGTTTTAATCTATACAAAGTAAATTTTGTGCAGATATGAAGAGTGAGTTGCCAACGATAAATTATGAAACTACATAAAAAGGCAGGATGATAGATAAGCAATGGCTTATTTAAAGGATTAATACATTATTCACAATAAATACGCATTACTGTTAGGCAGTAAACCACATCATGGTGAACAGGAGGCATTAAAGACAGTCTTAAACTGGAGGAAGAAGCTTATAGTGTTACCATAACATATAGTAAGCACGAGGTGTGCAAGGAATACAGAAGCCAACAAAACAATAAAGAGGAAATTGATAAGAAAATGGAGAGAGAGTACAGGAGAAGATGATTGAGAGGTGCAAGAACAAACGGTGACTGTTTTCTGTGCATGTAAATAGGAAGCGATTAATGACAGTAAATGTAAGCCTTTGAAGAGGCATTTTAATAACGAATCAAAAAATGGTAGAAAATGATGAGAAACTTTGTATCATTCCTCACATTAAACACAAAATGTTATTCTGGAAATAACAGGGAAATAAGGCTCTGTGAATGGGAACTAAAACAAAATGGTATAACCAAAGAAGTGGTACCTTTTTTTCTATTCATTTGTGGGATGTGGGTGTCGCTGGCTGGGCCCAGCATTTATTGCCTGTCCCTAGTTGCCCCCTTGAGAAGGTGGTGGTGAGCTGCCTTCTTAAAATTAAGAAGAAATTAACTCGAGAAATTAATAGGACTAAAAAATGGCAACAAATTCCCTGGACCTGACAACCTGCAGCTTTGGGTTTTAAACGTTGAGGCCACAGCAATAGAGGGAAAATGAGGAAGAACTGCACAGGCCACTATTGGCCAATCTGGTTCATGTTCTAAAGGACATAGCTGCTAGACTGGGTCTGCGGCAGGTGGTGAGGGAACCAACGAGAGGGAAAAACATACTTGACCTCATCCTTCCCAATCTGCCAGCTGCAATTATATCTGTCCATGACAGTATCAGTAAGAGTGACCATAGAACAGAGAACATAGAACATAGAACATTACAGCGCAGCACAGGCCCTTTGGCCCTCGATGTTGCGTGGACCTGTGAAACCAATCTGAAGCCCATCTAACCTAAACTATTCCATTATCATCCATATGTTTATCCAATGACCATTTAATGCCTTTAAAGTTGGTGAGTCTACTACATTTGCAGGCAGGGCATTCCACGCCCTTACTACTCTCTGAGTAAAGAACCTACCCCTGACATCTGTCCTATATCTATCACCCCTCAATTTAAAGCTATGTCTCCTCGTGCTAGCCATCACCATCCGAGGAAAAAGGCTCTCACTGTCCACCCTTTCTAATCCTCTGATCATCTTGTATGTCTCTATTAAGTCACCTCTTAACCTTCTTCTCTCTAACGAAAACAGCCTCACGTTCCTCAGCCTTTCCTCATAAGACCTTCCCTCCATACCAGGCAACATCCTGGTAAATCTCCTCTGCACCCTTTCCAATGCTTCCACGTCCTTCCTATGATGCGGCGACCAGAACTGTACGCAATACTCCAAGTGCGGCCACACCAGAGTTTTGTACAGCTGCAACATGACCTCATGGCTTCGAAACTCAATCCCTCTACCAATAAAACTTAACACACCGTACGCCTTCTTAACAACGCTATCAACCTGCTGTCCCAGCATTGGGGACTGCGGCTGGGCTGAGGGTCTACGGGTGGCAGTTCAGAGAAGGCTCACGAGGAGGATCCCCAGTGTGGGAGGGGATTGTCTTATGAGCAAAGGTTAAACAGGTGGGGACTGTACTCGCTGGAGTTTAGAAGAATGAGAGATGATCTCATTGAAGCACTTTGAAACTTGGAAACTTAAGGGGCCTGACAGGGGAAATAATGAGAGGATGTTTCCCCTCCTGGGAGAATCTGGGACCAGGGGGCACAGTCTCAGAATAAAGGGGCATCAATTTAACACTGAGGGGAATTTCTTCTCTCAAAGGGTTGTGAGTCTTTGGAACTCCTTGCTACAGAGAGCTGTCTGGGGCAGAGTCTTTAAGGCTGAGATCGATAGATCCTTAATCAGTCAGGAAATCCTGTGTTTACGGTGTTATTAAGATGCAGTGGGGAAAATTACCCCCTGTGTTTACGACATTATTAAGGCGCAGTGGAGAAATTACCCCCCTGTGTTTACGGTGTTATTAAGATGCAGTGGGGAAATTACCCCCCTGTGTTTACAACGTTATTAAGGTGCAGTGGGGAAATTACCCCCCTGTGGTTACGACGTTATTAAGACACAGTGGGGAAATTGCCCCCCTGTGTTTACAGTGTTATTAAGACACAGTGGGGAAATTTCCCCCTGTGTTTATGATGTTGTTAAGACACAGTGGGGAAATT
>NW_025977336.1:0-7012 GCF_021869965.1 Rhincodon typus | reverse complement strand
GTGTTAGGAAGAAATGGCTGAAGATACTGATGTATATGGGCCCTGACCACATTCTTGTCGTAGCACTGAAGACTTATGCTCCAGAACCTACTGTGCCTCCAACCCAAATGTTCCAGTACAGCTACAACACTCACATCTACCCAGCAATGTGGACAATTGTCCTGGTATAGGCTCTAACACTCAGGACAGGACAAATAAAAAGCCTGGAAGTGTTTTGCCTCAATTATCAGCAAAAAATGTAAATGTCCAAAGATATCCAGCCCAAAAACATACAAGTTAGCTGAATTGGCCTTGCTAACAGGGCCCTGTAGTGTCCAGGGATGTGCAGGTTAGGTGGATTGGCCATGCTATATGCGGCGTTACAGAGATAGGTTAGGTGGCTGGGTTTGGGTGGGATGCTCATCAGAGTGGGTCAGTATAGACTTGATGGGCTGAATGGCCTCTTTTCACACTGTGGGGGCTGTACAATACTAGGAGTCATTAACAGCGCTATCAAAGGAATAACCTACTTCCAGACACTTGGCTTGGGTTCCATCAGGGCCAGCTACTCTTGAGCTCATTCCAGCCAGAGATTGGAGAGCTGAGGTGAGAATGGTCATCCAGACTGAGTGTGGCATGAAGGGGCAGAGCAGGAAACAATGGCACCTGGGGAGAAATCTCTCACCTGCTTCGGTTGTTATAGGTTTCTATTGAGTTAAAGGAGTGCAAATGTAGTAAATGTTTATTTTTATGATCAAGAGTTATTTTTAAAAGTAGTGAAATGTGCAATACAGACTGAGAATGTCATTTTCTTTACTTTCTGAGTGCTAATGAGTACCCACTCTGGGTGAGTTGGCATCGTAGGTGCAAGAGATAAAGGTCTTGGTGGAGAGATCACGACTTGGCACAGATTCCATAAAGGGCATTGAGGATTGAGGGGGTGTGTGTGTGTGTGTGTGTCTGTGTGTGTATGTATGTGGAGGGGCATAGACGCTATAAGAGACCATGGAGGGTGGCAGAGGAGGATGGGTTGGCATGGACTGTGCAAGGAGCCATGGGGTATGGGTATGGGTTAGCATGGATGGGGTATAGGGAGCATGTCGGGTGTGAGGAATGAGTACTGGACACCACACTGGCAGAGTAGGCTCAATGGGCTTTGAATGGCCTATTTCTGCTCCTACATCTTATGGTCTTAAATGACTTTGGGGCAGCATGGTGGCTCAGTGGTTAGCACTGCTGCCTCACAGCGCCAGGGACCTGGGTTCGACTCCAGCCTCATGTGACTGTCTGTGTGGAGTTTGCACATTCTCCCCATGTCTGTGTGGGTTTCCTCTGGTTTCCTCCCACAGTCCAAAGATGTGCAGGTTAGGGTGGGTTGGCCAAAAATAAATTGCCTGTAGTGTTCAGGGATTATGCAGATTAGGTGGGTTATGGGGGATGGTTCTGGGCGGGATGCTCTGAGGGTCGGTGTGGACTTGTTGGGCCGAAGGGCCTGTTTCCACACCGTAGGGATTCTATGATTCTACGATCAACCGTAGTTCACTGTAAAAGATACACACCTGGCAGTCCAACTGTCGAAAGCTTGCTGCAGATAATGCCTGACTTTGTTAGAGCTTAAGCACGTGAAAGTAATATCACTTTGCCTTATTAAAAAATTACAAGAGTAGCCCTTTACTCTGAATCTGCGCAGTATACACTCCCCTTAATTTAACAATAGAATTCGACTTGTCAGCAATGAATATATTGCTACATATTTGAGTTTGGAATTGTGTGGGCCCTCTATCTGCTCCCCTTGCTCTCTCTGCCGTACAATTTAGTGTCTTCATCTCATAATATGTCCTTTTCCACCTTCCGTATTGTCCTTCTTGTTATGTGAGTGTGTCTTAACCCTTCTGGCCCTCTCTCACTCTCTTTTGCTTTCTCTCTCTCCCTCTCTCTAACTCACTCTCTCACTCTATATCACTCTCTCACTCTTTATCGCTCTCTCACTCATTATCTCTCTCTCACTCACTCTGCCACTCTATCTCTCTCTCTTTCATTCTATTTCCCCCTGTTTCACCCTATATCTCACTCAGTCCATCTCTCTCTTGCTCAATCTATCTCTCTCACTCTGTCTCTATCTCTCTTGCTCACTCTATCTCTCTCTCATTCTAACTCTCTCTCATTCTATCTCTGTCTCCTCTCTTTTCCTCCTCATGCTTCATCTCCCTGTCTCCTTTCTAGTTCCTGTGTTGTCTCTCTCTCCTTCCCTTCTTCCTTTCACCTGTTCCTGGTTTTCCTTCTTTTACTCATTTCTCCTTCCTTTTTTCTTTCTCCATTTCCTCCCATTCTCTCTTCCCTCCTATTCCTGTTTCTCTCTCTCTCTCTCTCTCTATCTCACCCCTCCCCCAAGGTTCACTCTCTCTCCTCCCCCAGCCATTCAACCTTCTTCTCTCTATCTCTATTCCCTCACTCTACTTTGCACAGATCACACAATTTCAGGACATAGCCGCTTGTTTTGAAGTGTTGAATGTTGGCATGGTGATATTTTCTTGCCTCCTTATTGGTCCCTGGGCAGCTTCTTCTATCTTGCTGACCAGCTTCAGTGAAATCTGTGATGAGACTATGGCTTTAAGAAGTGTATTTTGTCTTGTTTTTGTTTTGAAGAGAGGTTTTAAGACAGAGGTCCTGAGCTGTCTCTTGAAAGCCCCTAAAGTAAACAGCTTGTGAGGCCTTGGGTTTTTTTCCTGCAACAATAGAAGCAGCCTGAATGGGTGGGGTCAAGCTCCCACCCAATCTGGATCTTTAGTTTCAGTAGAATTGTTGCTGGGTCTTGAAGGTGGATTTGGAAACTGCAGCAAATCTCTCCCTGCTACTCTCTCTCTCTGAGATTTCTCTCGATGTTTTTTTCCTCCTGGACTGGAGAATTGCCCGTGAGACTATCTATTTTATTGACTTTGCCTTTGTCAGGGCTGTTTTTATGGGATGTTACAATATTGGAACAGTTACTGTTTAGTAGTTAGATAATTTATTATTCTGTTAAGATTTCCAGTAGAGTTAAGTTATTCCAATTTTTTTTCTTCTTTTGTTGTGTCTTAACCTTAGTGTATGAATAAAGTGTGTTTTGCTTAAGTAGTTTGACTAATAAAGTTGTGTCTGGAATGCAACTCCATACACTTACACCTTCACACGACTTTCTGAATATATTTTGAAGGGGTTTGGTCTGGTCTATAACGAACTGTATAGGTGGAACCAAGTTAGAATGTCATTTATAGAATTCCTACAATGTGGAAATAGACCATTCATCACACACTGACCCTCTGAAGATTATCTCACTGAGACCCACCCTATCCCTGCGTTTCCCATGGCTAATCCACCTAGCCTGCACATCTCTGGACAATTTCCCATGGCCAATCCACCCTAACCTGCACATCTTTGGGCTGTGGAAGGAAATCTGCACAGACACGGGGAGAATGTGCAAACTCCACACAGACAGTCGCCTGAGGCTGGAATCGAACTCAGATCTCTGGTGCTGTGAGGCAGCAGTGCTAACCACTGAGCCACCGTGCTGCCCTGAGGACCATTTCTGGTTCCCCGTGGCTTTACCAGATCCCACAAATCTGCTTTCTGGAGGGACCACTCTCTCCGTGACTCTCTTGTCCTCTCCACACTCCCCTCCAGCCCCACCACACCCGGCACTTTTCCCTGCAGCCGCAGGAAGTGCTACACCAGCCCCCATACCTCCTCCCTCACCCCCATCCCAGGCCCCAAGAAGACTTTCCACATCGAGCAGATGTTCACCTGCACATCTGCTAATGTGGTATACTGTATCCGCTGTTCCCGTTGTGGCCTCCTCTACATCAGGGAAACCAAGTGGAGGCTTGGGGTCCGCTTTGCAGAACACCTACGCTTGGTTCGCTCTAAACAACTGCACCTCCCAGTCGCGAACCATTTCAACTCCCCCTCCCATTCCTCAGACAACATGTCCATCCTGGGCCTCCTGCAGTGCCACAACGATGCCACCCGAAGGTTGCAGGAACAGCAACTCATATTCCACTTGGGAACCCTGCAGCCCAACGGTATCGATGTGGACTTCACAAGCTTCAAAATCTCCCCTCCCCCTACAGCATCCCAAAACCAGCCCAGCTCGTCCCTGCCTCCCTAACCTGTTCTTCCTCCCACCTATCCCCTCCTCCCACCTCAAGCCCCACCCCCATCTCCTACCTACTAACCTCATCCCGCCCCCTTGACCTGTCCGTCCTCCCTGGACTGACCTATCCCCTCCCTAACTCCCCACCTACACTCACCTTTACTGGCTCCATCCCCGCCTCTTTGACCTGTCTGTCTCCTCTCCACCTATCCTCTCCTCTGTCCATCTTCTATCCACCTCCCCCTCTCTCTCTATTTATTTCAGAACCCCCTTCCCCTCCCCCTTTTCTGATGAAGGGTCTAGGCCCGAAACGTCAGCCTCTCTGCTCCTCTGATGCTGCTTGGCCTGTTGTGTTCATCCAGCTCTACACCTTGTTGTCTCATGTGCTGACTCCCTTCCCTAAAGGGCCTGGGAATCACCCACTGTCTCAAATTGGTTCTATCATCAAAACATTGGCAATACTTTGGCCGAAGAGGCTTTTGAATTGATTTCCTTCCCGAGAGCTGACTATTGATGGCCAGTTTTTATTAGTGAGCAAATTACTTTGGATACATTTCTGTACATTTTACACAATCGTGATGCTTTCAATGGCAAATGAACCGTTATCTTCCAATAATTTACAACATTATTTCATATGTAAAGAAGATGAAACATTGCTGACATCAGATGTCTTAAGTATGTGACATGTACTCCCAGGGTCCATGAAATATTCTACTTCGTAAAAACTTGGCAGTTTGACTTTATTGAGGAAAAATATGTTTGAGAGCTAATGAACCAATATGAATAAGTGAAGACTGCCTGTGATACTGCGAAAAGGAAAGAAAGCTCATCAGTTTTTAGTTTTGCTGACAAATCTTCCTGCATTATTCAGTTTGTAAGCTCCCCTCCCAAAGCGCAGAATGCAACTTGTACATAATGACAGATTTCACTGTCAGAGAAGTAGCAGGGGGAACCTGTGGTTGAATTTCTGAAGCGAGATAAAACCCACTTGACCAATACTAGCCCAACCTCTTTCCGTTCGAGGACTCCGATTTCGGGCAACCCTGGGCCAAAAATATGGCTAGGATGGGGGGGAGCCCTGAGTGGTGGAGGGGGTGAATGAGTGGAGTGCCCCATTTCCCCTCCTCTCCATTCATCCCCATGACCCTCTGCTTGTTTCAATTCCCATGCCCTCTCCTTAATTCTACCCCACCCCCCCATGGCCCCCTTCATCTGCTCATTTGTTATCCCAATATTGCCCTCCAGCCGCCGATAAACTTAAGCTCTCCGCACTCTACACTGGGCAGACGAGGTGTAGACTGGGTGGCCACTTCGCAGAACACCTACGTTCTGCCTGCAAAAGAGACCCTGAGCTTCCAGTTGCCTGCCACTTCACCACACCACCCCATTCCCTGGCCAACGTCGCCATCTCAGGCTTTTTTTTAAGAGTTCCAGCGAAGCTCCGCGCAAGCTGGATGAACAGCACCTCACCTTCTGCATGGGGACCCTGCAGCCCTCTGGACTTAATATCAGGTTCAACAAGTTTAGGGCTTGGGGCACCTTCTCCCATGCCCTTACCCCTAACCCCCCACACACCAGGCCTTGTCATCACATGGTCTGCTATTACACACAACCCATTGTTATCCACTAATAGTCCCCATTAGAGCTACTCATCCTCCCAGGCTGATTGTTACCCACTCCTTCCTCTTTCCAACTGCTCGCCTCTCTCTTTGAGCTCTATCCGTTCCTATCATTTACTCCTTACCCCCCTCCTATCTTCTGCATACAACCCAACTCTTTCCTAGCTACCGTCAGCACTGAGAAAAGGTCACTGGAACCGAAACGTGAACTCTGATTTTCTCTTCACGGATGCTGCCAGACCTGCTGAGCCTTTTCCAGCGATTTCTGTTTTTGCGTCCGATTTCCAGCAGCTGCAGTTCTTTTCGGTTTTTACTCTGCGCTGTGGAGAGTTTTACCGTGGTTACTGCCGCTGGTTATGAAGCCGCAGTCAGCCATTGGCAGATGTGGTGAAAGGGTGACCCTGCCTCGGTGTAGTGCTGCCTCAGGAGCGTCAAGCCATGACCTTGCATTCCCGATGTAATCCTATCCCCGCTCGCCTGAAAATGCTTAATCTTTGCGGCACCGTGGATACCATGGGCCGTGTCTGTATTGGTTGAGGGTGATTGCAGCCCCGTTTTTAGTTACTTGGAAAACCTTTTTGTCGTATGTTTTTTGTTTGCACTTCATCCCCACGCCCCTGATCTGGCGCAGAGTGGTGTGGGCAGAGCGTCTGCTCCGGGGCCTGGCCAAGCAGGCAGTGAACAGGTCCAGGCAGTGGGCTGCAGAGGTGGGGGGGGGTCATCTCTGCCAACTTGCCTGCCTCTCTTCTGCGAACACGTTCGTGCCAGGGATTGGAAAAGGAGCATGTGGTGCCCATCGACGCTCTCAATGCCTTTAGAGACAGAGAGGTGGGCACCGCTGGGAATACGGTGCTTTATCTCTCCTCCCAATTCCGTTCTGATTTTCCCGCTTTCCCTACATTCCGTTCCCCCTCGATTTCGATGGCTTACGTTGTTCTTAACGAGCTTTTGCTTGTAAATATTTCATCGGCGACACTGCGATGACTGGTGGTGGGCGGTAGGTTTTCAAAAAAAAATTTTTTTTAAAAAGTCTTGGTGCTTTTGGTGGTGGGAAAGTCGGTCAGTTATGTGTGATATAGAAAGAAAATGCCTGACCTCAGAAGCTAAGCAGACTTAGTAACTGCTTGGGAGACTGCCTGGGAATATTAGGTGCTGTAGGCTTTTATCAGGCCCTTTGGAAGTGTAATGGTTAGTATCCTTTCCTGTTATGCAGAAGACCAGGGTTCAGTTCCCCCTTCCAGGGCAGATGTATGGAATGTTAGACAACAAGGTGTGGAGCTGGATG
>NW_025977335.1:0-7012 GCF_021869965.1 Rhincodon typus | reverse complement strand
CTTCCACTTCTTCATCCAAATCATTTACAAAAATCACAAATAGAAGACGACCCACAACAGATCCTTGTGGTACACCACTCGTAACTGAACACCATGTTGAATATTTTCCGTCCACTACCACCCTTTGTCTTCTAAGGGTCAGCCAATCCTGAATCCACTCTGCCACATTTCCCCCTATCCCATGCCTCCTTACCTTCTGCATGAACCTACCGTGGGGAACCTTATCAAACGCCTTATTTAAATCCATGTATACCACATCCACTGCTCCACCTTCATCCACGTGTTTGGTCACCTCTTCAAAGAATTCAATAAGGTTTGTGAGGCATGATCTACCCCTCGCAAAGCCATGCTGACTATCACGAATCAAACAGTGCCTTTCCAATAATTTGTCCCCCACTGACGTAAGACTAACTGGCCTGTAATTTCCGGGGTTATCCCTGTTCCCTTTTTTGAACAAGGGAATGACGTTTGCCTCTTTCCAATCTTCCGGCACTATACCCGTGGACAGTGAGAATGAAAAGATCATCGCCAAAGGCCCTACGATCTTGTCCCTCGCTTCCCATAGAATCCTTGGATAAATCCCATCAGGCCCAGGGGACTTATCTATCTTCAACTTCCTCAGAATTCCTAGCACATCTTCTTTACTAACATCAACCTCCTCTAGCCTACCTGCCTGTTTCACAATGCCCTCCTCTACAACTAGGTCCCTCTCAGTTGTGAATACTGAAGAAAAGTATTCATTAAGGACCTCTCCTATCTTTTTAGGCTTTGTGCACAAATTCCCTTTACAATCCTTGATCGGCCCTACCCTTTCTCTGGTCATTCTCTTGTGCTGCACATACGTGTAAAAAGCCTTGGAGTTTTCCTTGATCCTATCCGCCAAGGTTTTCTCATGCCCCCTTATAGCTCTCCTAAGCCTTTTCTTCAGCTCCTTCCTGGCTAACTTGTATCCCTCTAGAGCTTTTTCCTTTCATCTTTTCCTAAACCTTACATAAGCCTCCTTCTTCCTCTTAACCAGTCGTTTGACCTCTCTCGAGACCCATGGCTCCCTCACTCGACCGCATCTTCTTTGCTTGCTAGGGACAAACATATCGAGCACATGCAGTACGCATTCCTTAAACAATCTCCACATTTCTGTGGTGCTCTTCCCTGACAGCATCTGTTCCCAATTTATGTTATCCAGTTCTTGCCTAACTGAATTGTAATTACCGTTCCCCCAATTGTAAACTTTACCCTGCCGTATGTACCTATCCTTATCCATGACTATCGTGAAAGAAACAGAGTTATGATCACTACTGCCAAAATGCTCTCCGACCAACAGGTCTAACACTTGGCCCAGTTTGTTGCCAAGCACCAAATCCAAAGTGGCCTCTCCTCGTGTTGGTCTATCTACATACTGTGTCAGGAATCCTTCCTGAATGCACTGGACAAAATCTGCTCCATCTAAACTATTACAACTAAAATGTTTCCAATCAATATTTGGAAAGTTGAAGTCACCCATGACTACAACCCTGTGACTTCTGCACCTTTCCAGTATCTGCCTCCCAATCCGCTCCTCTACTTCTCTGCAACCATTTTAATGTTTCTCTGTTGCAATTATTTGTGTGAAAATAGAACCAATTATTGCGTGCGTGCACATGTGTGCTTGTGTGTGTGTGTGTGTGTATGTGTGTATGTGTGTGTGTAAGCTGACCTTCCTAGCTCTACTATTGTGACTTTGGTTCTGGCTCATGTGGTTTTATGTGTGAGCACTATTACACATGATGTAGAAACTGCTGCTATACACTTGGCTTTACCCCAAGGGATAGTTTTCGAGTATCCATTATTTTACAGTTTGAAATTAGCTGTGTATTGGTGTTTTCCACTCTAATAAATGTATTTACTCTTTATATTAAAAACAAACTGAAGGCTTGAATTACCTTCAGGATATTCTGTGATATTTAAAACTGACCTTTCTGTTTTTTTTGAAGAATTTTGACAAACCTGTAGCTTTTAATTATTCTTCCTGTGTCATTTACGTCTTCTATTCAATCTCATATTTTCACAGCCTGTATTTCCATTTGTAGTCAGAGACACAGTCATTGCTGTTTCACTAACTCTGTTGCTGTTCAGTGGCTTAGAGATAATTACACTGTTCTTCATTCTTCACCTTTCAAAGCTGATTTGTCCCACCAGTCGAATACTTGTTGTCTTAGTCTATGGAAATAGACAGTCTGTTTAAAGATTGGACTGTAGAACAGCATATATTACCATCATCAAGATTGAATGTGATGGCTGACAATATTGACTTTCTTTTTGATTTTGCATGTTTTTAAGCACCCACCTTCTCCTCTCACCTTTTTTTTTAAAGGACTTGATGTTTCAGTCTCCCGTGCTGTCTGAGATCGACATTTGATCTGTGATTTGCAATAATGCCTTCTAATTGGATTATCCATCAGTCCGTACATCATTTTTCTAACTGAGATTGATCACAATCGTAATGTTCTGTTGTCAAGGGCTGCTTGCAGGATGTATACGCGACATTGTCCTGACCTTGGGCTATGGATGAAAGTTTTTTTTTTAGGTCAGGTGGTCCTGATGTTCGAAAGAAGGCTGAGTTTTTATTTCTGAACCAGGGAATAGTTAAGGGATGTGATGGTTGCTTTGGAAGAAAGCATGATTACAGTTTCAGAAAATTTAGTTCTAATCAGAAGATGTGACATGCAACTACATGGTGGTCACCTTAGCATAGTCTGCCTTGGTTAAATAATGCAGTTTTATGATTAATAAATATGTTTCAGGTTTGAACTATAGAATCTTCTCAACAGTGCTAAACTTTACCGTGCCAAAGAACATCTTCACAGGCAGTATTTTCTTGTTTTTAATATTTCAATGGAAAAAAGTCACATTAATGAGCTTGTTCACTAGCGCAGCAGACCGATCCAATTTGATTATGGCTGTTGAACAAGAAAATCATGCTGTCAGAGTCACTTGCAAAAATCCTGAACTCCCAGCTGCTAGCCATGTTATAAGCACACAGCTGGCAGGGACTTCCACAGTCCCAACTCTCCGCTACCTGTCACAAATTCATTGCACTGCTGATAGTGACTCTCAAAATCCGATAATTCCCAGCTACCCTGTCATACTTTGAAGGCCGTGCTGGCATTGGCTCTCAGAGTTTTGTAAATTCTCAACCCACACGCTGCATTGTTCATGCCCTGCTGCGAGACAACTTTTCACAGTCTTGTACCAGTCACCCACCTCTCCACATCAGCAAATTAATGCCTTGTTAGTGAACACTATGCATAGTTCTTTATCGGGCACTGGGATGTGTTGCTTTTGTGATGCAGTGTGGATTCATCAAGGTAGCAGGAGGGCATTACGGATATATCCAGTCATGTAGTTCAGTCAGTATAGCTAACTTTCATCCTAGGGAAAGCATTTCAAGCTTTAAGAGCAATTTGCTGGCAGCATCACTGAAAAACAAGAGCTTGCTATTTAAACAAATACCCAGAGCTGTTTTGTGAAAGTGCCTTATTGCTACCCGTCACAGTAACCCAGCCATTCTCTTCAGAAACCAATCTGCACACTGTCTCAATTGGGGTACTTGAAGGATTCTTGCAACATTAATTCCAGTCAATATACATGGAACAGATTGCACCCAGTTTACAACATTCCTGCATTGCAGCACCCTGTCAGCAAACAACAAACCCATCCAATGCGCTGGTGAAGCAATCTTTCGGCAAAACAGACCTTGCTTAATTGTTTAATATACAAAAATAAAACTACAGCTGCGGGGTAGATAATGGACATTCTTATGTTAGGAACTGAAATCATTTTGTCAATGTAATATGACTGCTACAGCACAGATCAACATTGTTAGCACAGTGAATCATTTTTTTTCCCCCCAAATGACACAGAGGAACATCTGTGGTTGTCCTTAAGAAGGTTCTGAAAGGTGTAAATTGGAGTATGACTGAAAGATCTTAACATTTTACTGCAAAAGACTACCAAAAGGATCACAGAGAAAGCTGCAAAACATTATTCTTGCTGATATTTCAACAGAATCGCAATAAAGTCAGCATTTGCTGCTCCTAAGGCTTCTGTGATATTAAGTGGTAAGCGATATTAGAATTTCTAGTTCATTTCCAACTTGAAGTGCATGTTTTAATTGTATAGTCATCAAGTTCCAGAGGCAACTTTATGCAACAATTATAGACAGAACTGCAAGTCTTTGGAAGCCCTTTATCCTTCACTTCCTTTTAGCAGATCATAACTGCATGACAGCTACATTGGAACAGAAAAATAATTGTTGCAGAAATCATTATTTGAAAACATCATATTTTCTTTTTTCACAGATCAGCTCACTACTTCCACAACTGACTTGATGTCAGAAGCCATAAATGAGCTAAATCAGACTTCTGAATGCACCTTGCCAAGAGAAGGACTAGCACTTACTTAGTCTTGAATCCATAAACAAAATGGGTGGTGCAGTGATGCCAAGTAACAGGAGGGCACTCAACTTGTTGGTTGGCTCTCCCTGGGTTTTGAAATGAAAACTGATGCACCATCTCAGTCCTGATCACTTCTCTGTGGAAGATCCTGTTGAGTGAAATTCTTATGAAAGTTTAATAACCAGCCCAAAGAGAGACATGAGAAAGAATGACTGCTTGATTTTCACATATAGTTGCCTGGGATATATGAAGCATAACTAACACTGTGCCGATCATTTCTGCTTTAAAATCTGAGTCCTGTTACACTTGCCTTTAAAAATAGAGAAATATGAGCAGCTCATCATAAAAGCATTAGATAAATGTTTTATCTTCTGAGCTTCTGACACAGATGTTCCCCATGTCATAACTAGATTTTGACAGAGGTTTTGCCGACTGGCCAAACTTCTTCAACTGAATTTCCTGTATTAACATCGACTGCCTGTGCTGAGTGAGTTTCCACATTTAAGAAACGAGCTCTGCAGGGAAGGTTATGTAGTTTGTTAAAGCTATGAAATTTATATGGTTGTTGAGAATATGTCTAGGTTTTTATGTAAAATGAAGGCAGTTATATGACCTATTCTGAAGCTTACCTCACAACAATCCTAGGTGATTTGATTGAGACAGATTAGTGGTGGCCTAAATTGTTTTACTGGATAAGCTGTAAAGACTTCAAGCCATTTAATTCCAAGATGAAAGAGGGTGTTGTTTGTAATGAGAGCCAATTAGCATTTCTACCTGGATACGAGGCCCATGTAATTCAGGATGCCATGGAACTGGGCTCTGAGATGGGAAGATTTCCGAAGACATCCCTGAAAGCTTACAGACACAGTAAGTCTACAAGGATTTAGAAGCAGCAGAACAACAATAGTAACAAGATGAAAGGGTTCACTGTGTTGGAATATCGATGGAAACCCGTGAACACTTTGGAAAGGCTGATGTTGTAGGTAATTAAGATGAGGCTGAACGATTTGCCTAGCTTTAGTTAGACATAAAAATCTGCAGGAAACTTTGAAAGTAAAAGCAAAGTTTACATGCTGGGAGAGGAATAGTTCAGAAGTAAACTCTCAGGAACCGAGAATTATTTAGGGCCAAATATGGGATAACTGAAAGTCTGCTTGTGAGACACTGTAATGTATGTTGAGTCTTTTTTATGGTTATATTAAATTTTTGTTTGATAACTTAAAGTATTATCTTCTTACAAAGAAAGTGTTGCCAGTTGAGTGTTTAGTTTTTATTGCAGTAAATGTCATAAAATTTGCGACCTTGTTATATTGTCCCTTCAGCTATTAATTAGAAGTACAAATTTACTTTGAAAATTATCAGTTTAAATACAAGAAACTTTGCAATTAGCTAAATAATTGTAAGGATGGAGCTACAGTTGACACAGAGTAAATGCTAATTTTAAGAATGGGTTTAGGAACTGAATCCTTAAGATGATCTATTAGTGGCTATCATTTACCTCTTGGCCAGTTTTCCCATTTCTAACTGAGTAACAAGTCACATATTATCACACCTTGGTTTAAATGTGGTCAAATAGACAATGGGAACAAAAACAAAATTGCTGGAGAAGCTCAGCAGGTCTGGCAGCATCTGTGAAGTCAAAAACAGAGTTAATGTTTCAGGTCCGGTGACCCTTCCTCAGAACTGAGGAACTGGGGAAGGGTGACTGGACCCAAAACGTTAACTCTGATCTTTTTTCTTCACTATTGTCACCAGACCTGCTGAGCTTTTCCAGCAACTTCTGTTATTGGTCAGTGAAGCTGGTCTTTGTCTGTCACTCACAGAGTGGTCACCCAGCCATCAGGATGCTGCTCAGATGCAGCGAGTTAACCTTTGGTCACACACACGAGCCTTTTCTCCAGGGCAACCAATTAGGAGGCTGTCACTAGGAGAAGGCACCCACCTGGACCAATGGGAGGGCTGATGTGTAGTGCAGCCAGCAGTTTAATGTAGGTGTTGCTGGGGCAGGTGGGAGAATGTGAGAGGAGCTCTGAATGGACAGCAACATCAAACAATGAACATTTACAAATGGCTGGTTGCTGCAGGAAGCAGGCCGTCGTTGTAGAGTACAAGCCGCTGCCCCACCCAGTGGATCTGCAGCTGTCGCTGATGGACAGGGACAGCTCTAGTGAGGGGAGGGTTGGGGGTTTTGGTGGTGGTGGGGGGATGTCCTGCTGCCCCCTAGCCTTTTGCTCTAGTGGGAGGGGCTGACTCTGGATACCACAGGGATTTGCTTCCGGTATTTGCCAGTGAGATCCTACGGGAATTCCAATTTGAACCCAGACTCATGGTCAGACCCAGCTGCCCATTGGTGTAGGGTCTTCACCCATTGGCCCATTTCCAGCCCATCACCCAACTGCCCAATGCCCTCTCAGTGCCAGCACCAACCCCATATGGAAGGGCCTTATAAACCCAGAGAGGGTCTGCAGATGGAGAAATTGCCAAACAAACAGTGTCAGAACCGCTGATTGAAGTGCTCAAGGAGCTGGAACCCTTGAAAGTGGATAAGTCGCCAGGGCTGGATGGATTGTTCCCCAGGA
>NW_025977334.1:819-7012 GCF_021869965.1 Rhincodon typus | reverse complement strand
CCTCTGCACCTTGTTGTCTCGGATTCTCCAGCATCTGCAGTTCCTACTATCTCTGATTCAATTTATTGCCCATCCCTAGCTGCCCCATGAGAAGGTGGGGGTGAGCTGCCTTCTTGAACCGCTGCAGTCCACGTGCTGTAGGTTGACCCATCATCCCCTTACGGAGGGCATTTCAGGATTTTGATCCAGCAACAGTGAAGGAACAGCAATATATAAACAAATCAGGTTGATGAGTGGCTTGGAGTGGAACTTGGGGTTGTGTCTGCTGCCCTTGTCCTTCTACAAAGAAGTGGTTGTGGATTTGGAAGGTGCTGTCTAAGAATCTTTCATGAAGTTCGTAGTGCATCGTACACACTGCTGCTACTGAGTGGTACAGGGAGCGGATGCTTGTGGGTGTGGTGCCAATCAAGCGGGCTGCTTTGTCCTGGATGGTGTCAAGCTTCCTGAGTGTTGTTGGAGCTGCACCCATCCAGGCAAGTGGGGAGAATCTCATCACACTCCTAACTTGTGCCTTGTAGATGGTGGACAGGCTTTGGGGAGTCAGTAGGTGAGTCACTCACCGCAGTATTCCTAGTCTCTGTCTTGCTGTTTAATCCATGGAAGGTACTATACAAATGTAAACCGTTACCTTTTTGATTCATATTATAACTGTAAGCAATGAGAAAAGTTTCATGGCAGCCTGTCAAGTCAGTAACTTACCATTCAGTGGCCTCCTGCACACTGAAGATTCCAGCCTGCAGTGCAGCCTGGACCCGACTCTCCTCAAATCCCATCTCATACAGAGCAAGGAACAAGTCATTGATTGTCTGTCAGAAGCAGGAACAGAAAAAAAACAAGTTTTACACTGTGGGCCCAGCAATGCAGAGCATTCCCAGCAACTTTTTATCATTTTCCAGATCCCAGAGACATAGAGGAACAAGAAGCTGTTACAACTGTCAAAATCCTGCAATTCCCTCCTTAAGGCCATTGTGGGTCAAAATGGTGGACTGCACCGGTTCAAGAAGGCAGCTCACCACCCACTTTCTCAAGGGCAACAGGGACGGGCTATAAACGCTAGTTACCTTGTTGGTAAGAAACCAAATTAAATTCACCGTAAAAAATGATATAGAGTCAGAAGGTGTAGAATCTCTGTGGGTAGAGTTGAGAAACCATAAAGGAAAAAAGCCAATGATGGGAATTGTGTACAGGCCTCCCAGCACTTGTCACAATGCGGGGAAGAAAATAAATCAGGAGATAGAGAAGGCATGTTAGAAAGGGACAATTACAATAATCATGGTGGACTTAATATGCAGGTGGACTAGGAAAAACAGGTTGGTCACGATTCCCAAAAGGAAATTGTGGAACATCTATGAAATGGTTTTTTTGGAGCAGTTTGGGGTACAGCCTAAGAGGGAACAGGGAATTCTGGACTTAGTGAGTTTTTTTTTTAAATTCACTCATGGGATGTGGGCATCACTGGCTCAAACAGCATATATTGCCCATCCCTAATTGCCCAGAGGGCAGTTAAGAGTCAATCACATTGCTGTCAGTCTGGAGTCATACATGGGTCAGACCAGGTAACGGTGATGGCTTCCTTCCCTAAAGGGCACTGGTGAACCAGATGGGGTTTTTCCTAACAATTTGACATTGAACTCATGGTCATCATTAGGCTCTAAATTCCAGATTTTTATTGAATACAAATTCCACCATCTGCCATGGCAGAATTCGAACCAGGTCCCCAGAACATTACCTGAGTTTCTGAATTATCAGTCCAGCAATAATACCATTAGGCCATCACCTCCCCTTAACGAGAAATGAGACAGACTTGATGAGAGAGCTTAAGGTAAAGGTGGTGACCATAATATGATAGAATTCACCTTGCAATTTGAGATGGAGAAGCTGGAATCAGATGTAATGATATTACAATTGAGTAAAGGAAACTACAAAGACAGGAGGGAGGAGCTGGTCAGAGTTGATTGGAAGGGGAGCATAGCAGGGAAGATGGTGGAACAGCAATGGCCTTCTGGTATTATCATTAGATTCCTAATCCAGCGATCCAGGTAATGGTTTGGGGATCCGGGTTGGAATCCCATCACAGCAAAAGGTAGAATTTGAATTAAGAATTTAATGATGATCGTGAATTCATTGTCAATTGTTATAAAAACCCGTTTGGATCACCAATGCAACAGGAAAGGAACAGCAATATATTTTTAAGTCAGGGTGGTGAGTGTCTTGGTTGGGAACTTGCTGGGGGCGGTGTTCCCATGTATCTGCTGCCCTTGTCCTTCTAGATGGAAGTGGTCGTGGGTACACACTGCTGCTACTGAGTGTCGGAGGTGGAGGGAGTGGATGTTTGTAGATGTGGGGCCAATCAAGGAGGCTGCTTTGTCCTGGATGGTGTCAAGCTTCTTGAGTGTCATTGGGCCTGCCCCCAACCAGGCAAATGGGGAGTATTCCATCACACTCCTGACTTGCGCCTTGTAGATGGTGGACAGGCTTTGGGGAGTCAGGAGGTGAGTTACTCACTGCAGTATTCCTAGTCTCTGACCTGCTATTATAGTTACTGTGTTTATAATCTCAGACATATGTAAGAATAATAAGGTTGTAATAGTAGGTGATTTTGATTTTCCAAACATTGGCTGACTCTAACATACTATTAAAGATTTGGATTGTGAAGAATTTGTTAAATGTGCTCAAGAAAAGTTTCTTTATCAATATGTAAATGTACCTACTAGAGAAGGAGCAAAACTAGGCCTTATCTTGGGTAATACGACAGAGCAAGTGACTGAAGTGATTGCAGGGGAACACTTTGGGTCTAGTAATCACAAATGTATTTGTTTTAAAGTAGTTATGGTAAAGGAAAACCTTCAATAAACGTTAAAGGTTTAAACTGGATTAAGGCAAATTTTAATGGTACAAGACAAAACTTTCAAAAGTTGATTGGAGTAGACCGTTTACAAATAAAGGGATGACTGACAAGTCAGAGGCTTTCAGAAGTGTGATAACGAGAGTTCAGAGGCATTATGCTCCTGATAGTGAAGGGTAAGGCTGGTAGGATTAGAGACACATGGGTGAATAAGGATATTGAGCTTCTAAGTCAAGAATAAAAAAGAATCGTAGATATAGACAACTGGGTTCAAACGAATCTCTTGAACAGTATAGAGTGTAGGGGCATTCTTAAGACAGAAATCAGGAAGGCAAAGAGGTGATATGAGATAGCATTGGCAGATAAGGTTAAGGATAATCCAAAGAGATTCTGCAAATACATTAACAGCAAGACAGCAAATAGGAACAGAGTAGTACCCCTTAAAGATCAAAGAGGTTGTCCACCTCAGGAGTCGGGAGAAATATTAAATGAATATTTCACGCCACTTTTACTGTGGAGAAAGAAATGAAGGCTAGACAACTCAAGGAAATAAATATTGATGTTTTGAAAACAGTTCACATTACAGAAGAGGGCATGCTGGAGGTCTTAGAAAACAGAAAGGTGACTAAACCTCTGGGACCTGATCAAGTGTATCCCAGGATGCTGAAGTTAGGAGGAAATCGCAGGGCCCTGGCAGAAATATTTATATCATCTATAACTACAGGTGAGGTGCCGAATGTCTGGAGAGTGGCTAATGTTGTGCCTTTGTTTAATAAAGGATGTAAGAAGAACTCTGGGAACTATAGACCTGTGAGTCTGACATCGGTGGTGGATAAGTTGTTGGAAGTGATTCTGAAAGATAGGATTTGTATGCATTTGGAGAGGCAAGGAATGATTAGGAATAGTCAGCATGATTTTGTGTGAGGGAAATCTTGTCACACAAACTTAGATTGAGTCTTTTGAGGAAGTAACCAAAAAGATTGATGAGGGTGGACCAGTAGATTTGTTTACTTAGACTTTAGGGAAGCCTTTGACAAGGTTCCACATGGTTGACTAATTAGCAAAGTTGGGTCACAAGGGAGTCAGGGTGAGCTTACCAATTGGATACATAATTGGCTTCGCAACAGGAGACAGAAAGTGATGACGGAGGGTTGTTTTTCAGACTGAATGACTGTGACCAGCAGTGTTCCACAGGGATCAGTGCTGGGTCCACTTTTGTTTGTCATTCATATAAATGATTTAGATGAGAATATAGAAGGCATGGTTAGTAAGTTTGCAGATGACACCAAGATTGGTGATATAGTGGACAGTGAAGAAGGTTATCTAAGATTACAGAGGGATCTTGATCAAATGGGTCAATGGGATGAGGAGTGGCAGAAGTAGTTTAATTTGGATAAATGCAACATATTGCATTTTGATAAAACAAACAAGGGCAGGACTTATACAGTTAAGAGTAAGGCCTTGGGTGGTTTTGTAGAACACAGTGACCTAGAGGTTCAGATACATAATTCTTTGAAGTTTTAATCACATGGATAAGAAGGCGTATGCTTGCCTTCATTGCTCAGACCTTTGAGTATAGGTGTTGGGATGTTATGCAAGATTGTACAGGACGTTGATGCAGTCTCTTTTGGTGTATTGTGTTTAGTTTTGGTCACCCTGTTATAGGAAGGATATTATTAAACTAGAGAAGATGCAAAAGAGATTGACCAGGATGTTGCCAGGAATGGAATGTTTGAGTTCTAAAGAGAGGCTGGATAGGCTGGGACTTTTCTCACTGGAGCATAGGAGATTGAGGGGTGACCTTATAGAGGTTTATAAAGTCATGCAGGACACAGATAAGGTGAATGGCAGATGTGTTTTCCCTCAGGTGGGCGATTTCAAAACCAGGGGCATATTTTTAGGTTGAGAGGAAAAAGATTTAAAAAAGACATGAGGGGAAATTTTTCTTTTTTACAGAGGGTGGTTCGTTGTGTGAAATGAACTTCCTGAGGATGTGGTGGATGCAGGTACAGTTTACAAGACTTTCAGATAAGTACATGAATAGGAAAAGTTTGGAGGGCTTTGGGACAAGCGCAGGCAGGTGGGTCTAGTTTAGTTTGGCATTATGCTCAGCATGGACTGGTTAGACCACAGTGTCTGTTTCTGTGTTGTATAACTGTATGTGGTGAGTCCAGTTGCGTTTCTGGACAGTGGTAATACCCAGAATGTTAATAGTGGGGGATTCAGTGATGGTAATTCTATGGAATGTCAAGGGGTGGTGATTAACTGTCTCTTATTGGTGATGGTCATTGCTTGGCATTTGTGTGGTGTGAATGTCACTTGCCATTTGACACCCCAAGCCTGGATACAGTCCAGATCTTGTTGTATTTGAACATGGACTGCTTCACTATCCAAGGAGTCGAGAATGGAGCTGAACATTGTGCAATCATCGGCGAACATCACTGACTTTATGATGGAGGGAAGGTCATTGATGAAGAAGCTGAAGATGGTTGGGCCTAGGACACTACCTGAGGAACCTGTGCAGAGATGTCCTGGAGTTGGGATGACTGACCAGCAACATAACTATCTTCCTGCGTGCCAGGCACAAGTCCAACTAGAGGACAGTTTTCCTCTGATACCCGGGTTCGAGTCCCGCCACAGCAGATGGTGGAATTTGAATTCAGTAATAAAAATCTAGAATTAAGAATCTACGGATGACCGTGAAATCATTGCCGATTGTCAGAAAAACCCATCAGGTTGATTAATGTCCTTCAGGGAAGGAAATCTGCTTTCCTTACCTGGTCTGGCCTACATGTAACTCCAGACGCACAGCAACGTGGTTGACTCTCAATTGCCCTCTGAAATGGCCTAGCAAGACTTTCAATTGTATCAATCACCACAAAGCTTCACGGGGTTGACACCTCATTTTCAGGTAAGCATGGTGCTGCTCCTGGCATGCCCCCCTGCACTCTCCATTGAACCTGGGTTGATCCCCTTGATGGTAATGGTTGATTGGGGGATATGCTGGGCCATGAGGTTACAGATTGTGGTGGAGCACAATTCTGCTGCTGTTGATAGCCCACAGCGCCTCATGGATATCCAGGCTTGAGTTGCCAGATCTGTTCAAAGTGTCTCCCATTTAGCACAGTGATAGTGCCACACAACACAATGAAGGTTATTCTCATTGTGAAGGCTGGACTTTATCGCCACAGGGCCTGTACGGCAGTCATTCTTACTGATACTGTCATGGACAGATGCATCTGCAGCCGGCAGATTAGTAAGGATGAGGTCAAGTATGTTTTTCCCACTTGTTGGTTCCCTCACCACCTGCCGCAGACCCAGTCTAGCAGCTATGTCCTTTAGGACCTG
>NW_025977334.1:0-719 GCF_021869965.1 Rhincodon typus | reverse complement strand
GGCCTGCTGTGTTCATCCAGCTCTACACCTTGTTATCTCAGATTCTCCAGCATCTGCAGTTCCTGCTAGCTCTGGACCATAACCGGTGTTGTGTGATTTGTGAGGCTGTATAAGGCTCTGATCAGAACACGTGCAATATTGTGAGCAGTTTTGGGCCCTGTATCGAAGGGAGAATGGGTTGGGGGAATGTATTTAAGACAGAGATAAGTAGGTTCTTCATTAGTAAGGGGATTAGTGGGAGAAGGCAGGAGACTGAGGCTGATGCATAACACATCAGTCATGATCGAATGGCCTAATTCTGCTCCTATCTCTTCTGTGGAAATTCTGTATCTAAGCTCATTCTGACCCTGTCCTGGGAGTGTTTGATGGGGACAGTGTTGCTCTGATTCTAACCCTAGGCAGGAGGGGAGTAGCTGTGCCCCTGGGGTCTGGGGATTAGGCTCAGGCCCTGTCAGGCCTGCTCCTCCGCGGGCTCTCGTATTTCTAGAGGCCGGGCCTACCCCTTCCCCGCCTCAAGCCGACACCCGCGGACACAGTCACTCACCATGGGGGCTCCCGACTGCTCCATGGCCGCCGCCGCCACCGCCTCAGGGAAAAAGGACCTGAGATCCGACCGCGGCCTCCGGACACCGGACAGAGACCACCGGACAACGCGGAGCGGAGCGGCCCCCTTGCTCCTGTCAATCACACGGGCACCGCCCCCTGCTCCAGTCAGTCAC
>NW_025977333.1:0-7013 GCF_021869965.1 Rhincodon typus | reverse complement strand
GCAGCATCAGAGGAGCAGGAAAGCTGACGTTTCGGGTCTGGACCCTTTTTCATTTCTGAAGAAGGGTCCAGACCCAAAACTTCAGCTTTCCTGCTCCTCTGATGCTGCTTGGCCTGCTGTGTTCATCCAGTTCTACACCTTGTTATCCCCTTAGAGTCCTATTTGTTTCAATAAGATCATCCCTCATTCTTCTCATCTCTAATTAATGAAGGCGTAGCCTGTTTAGCCGGTCTTAATAAGTTACTACGTACTTGAATACTAAGTGCAGTTTTGGTCTCCTTAGTTAGGAAAGGATGTAAATGCATTGGAGATATTTCAGAGGAGGGTTACTAGAATGCTATATGGAATGAATGTGTTGACTTTTGAAGGAAGATTGAACAGACTAGCATTTAGTTGAGTGAAAGGTGATTTGATTGAAGTTTATAATATCTGAAAGACTTTGACAAGGTAGATGTGGAAAGGACATTTACACTTATGGGTAAATCCAGAACGAGGGAACACTATTAAAATTAAGGCTTGTCCTTTCAGGTCATGGATAAGGGGATTTCTTTTTCTCTCAGAGGATTGTGCAACTCTGAAACGCCTCTGTCTCTGAAATCATTGAATGTTTTAAAGACAGAGGTAGATAGATTCTTCCTTTGTAAGGGACTCAAGAGATCACTAGGGTTGGATCGGACTGTAAAATTCAGAACACAATCAAATCATGATCTTATTGAATGGTGAAGCAGGCTTGAAAGGCTGAATGGAATCCTAATTTTTGCTCCTAATTCCTAAATTTGTATGCTCATATGTACAATTGATTACAGTGTCCTTTGTCTGGTGATAGAGCACAGGAACAGGCCCTTCAGCCCACCATGTCTGTGCTGAACATGATGCCATTCTAAACTATTCCCATCTGCCTGCACATGGTCCATATCCCTTTATTCTCTGCCTGTTCATCTGTTCAATAGATGGATCTATTATCCATCCCCGAGTTCCCTGACTGAGGGGCTTGTTAGGTCATTTCAGAGAGCACTTCAGAGTCAACCACATTAGCGTGGGATTGGAGCCACGTTTTGGGTCAGCCTGGGAAAAGATGGCAAATCTCTTTCCCTAAAGAGGCAATTGTGATGTTTTATTTGATTTTAATAACAATCCAAGAGATTCAATCTTCACATTTATACTTAGATTTATTTATGATTCTAAAATCGCAAACTTGACATGGAGTCGTAGAGATCAACAGCACAGAAAAAGCCCCTTTGGCCCATCATAACCATGTCAGTCAAAAACAACCCCCTAACTATTCTAATCCCATTTTCCAGTACTTGGCCCATAGTCTTGTATGTCTTGGCATCACAAGTGCACAACCAAATACGTCTTCAATGTTATGCTTCTGCCTCTTCCATCTTTACAGACAGAGAGTTCTGAATTCCCACTGCCCTCCGAGTGAAAAGGTTTTTCCTCACATCACCTCTAAATCTTCTGCCCCTTACATTAAATCTATGCATCCTGGTCATGGATCCCTGCATTGAAGGAAAAAATTTGTTCCCATCTACCATATCCAAGCCCCTCATAATTTTATACATCACAATCACGTCTCCTTTCAATTTCCTCTGCTCTCAGAGAAACAACCCCAATCTGTTCAATCTCCCTTCATAATGGAAACTCTCCAGTCCAAGCAACACCCTGGTAAATCTCCTCTGCACCCTCTCCGGTTCTATCACATATCTCCTATAATGTGGATTCCAGAACGTTTTTTATTTACTTGTGGGACTTGGGCATTGCTGGCTGGGCCAACATTTATTGCCTGTCCCTATTTACCCTTGAGAAGATGGTGGTGAGCTGCCTTCTTGATCCACTGCAATCCACATGGAGACCCACAAAGCCATTTGGGTGGGATTTCCAGGATTTTGACCCAATGGCAGTGATATATTCCCAAGTCAGGATGGTGAGTGGCTTGGTTGAAAACTTGTAGCTGGTGGTGTTCCTATGTATCTGCTGCCCTTGTCCTCCTAGAAGGAAGTTGTTTGGAAGGTGCTGTTTAAAGGAGCCTTAGTGAATGTCTAGAGTCGATCTTGTAGATGGTACACACCACTGCTATGGGTGTCAGTGATGGAGGGAGTGAATGCTTGTAGATGTAGCACCAATCAAGTGGGCTGCTTTGCCCTGGATGGTATCAAGCTTCTTGTGAGGTGTTGGAGCTGAACCCATCCAGGCAAGTGGGGAGTATTCCACCACATTCTTGACTTGTGCCTTGTAGATGGTGGACAAGATTTGGGCAGTTAGAGGGTGAGTTACTTGCCACAGTATTCTCTGCCTAAGTAACATTTCATACATAGCCTCCCTGTTTTAAAACCGCAATGCCTCAGATAATAAATGCAAGACGTCCATATGCCTTCTTAACTACTTTATCCTTGTGTCCTGATTTCTTAAGGGACTGATATATGTGCAAACCAAGGACTCTCTGATCCTCAGTATTTCTCAAGGTTCTACTGTTGTGGTGTGGTGTGATTCAAGCCCACATTCAAATTGGATTCTGATCAAACTTCACCATCAAATTGAACCATTAACTTAGTTTCCTCCTTCTCAAGTGCTGGCAATCTTGCAGCTTATTTCCAGTGATTTCTGTCTTTATCCCTAAATGAATTCTTCATCTAGGTCTTTGATTAACTAATCCAGTAACATTACCAATGTACAACCTTTGCAAACCGTAGAGTAATGTGATAATTGCCTTTACTCTAATAACAGTGACTGCGCCTGTGGAAGGAATTACATCATAATCACATCAGATCACTTGAAATGGGTATGATGGGCTCCCAGAGATGCCCTCCCTTGCCCAGAGTACTCAACCTGCAGTTTCTAATCCCACAATCCAGAACCGGGGGTTACAGTCTAAGCACATAGGGTAGGCCGTTTAGGACTGAGAGGAGGAGAAAGGTCTTCACCCAGAGAGTGAAGAGCCTGTGGAATTCTCTACCACAGAAAGTGGTTGGGCCAATGTATTGAATATTTTCAAGAAGGAGTTAGACATAGTTCTTAAGGTTAAAAGGATCAAAAAAGTGTGGGGAAAAAGCAGGTACAGGGGTCTGAGTTGGAATACCAGCAATACTGAATGGTATAGCAGGCTCAAAGGGCTGAATGGCCTAGTGGTATTATTGCTGTTCTGTTAATCCAGAGATCCAGGTGATGTTTCACCTGGGATCCTGGGTTTGAATCTCACCACGGAAGATGGTGGAACTTGAATACATTAAATATCTGAAATTAGAAGTCTAATGATGACCATGAAACCATTGTTGATTGTCAGGAAAAACCCATCAGGTTCACTAGTGTCCTTTAGGGAAGGAAACTGTCATCTTTACCTGGTCTGGCCTACATGTGACTCCAGACCCACGGCAATGTGATTGACTCTTACCTGCTCTATGGGCAGTTAGGGATGGGCAATAAATGCTGGTCTAACCAGTAATGACCTCATCCCCTGAATGAATTTAAAGAAACTCTGGCTGCTACTTTCTATGTTTCTATGACCTCCGCCATTTAAAAGAACAAGGGGGAGGAGATCCATGGGACACCATCTCCTGCAAAGTCCTCTCCAAGCTTTGTTCCATCCAGACATGGAAATATAGCACTAAAGATGTCATCTGTTACTATCTCTTTTATGTAATTATACTTAATGTGATCACCTCTATAAGGCACCTGCGGAATCACTAGTTAATCTCCCTGTGGAGCTTGCTAAATATGAGTTATTTTGGCAACAGGCACATCACCTGAGCCCTTTATAAAGCAGATTGAGGTGGGCTCCCCTGGCAAAGTGGTAGTTTCCCTACCCCTGGACCAAGAGACTTTGGTTCAAGTCCCAGCTGCTTGAGATGTGTGAAATAACATCTCTGAACAGATTGATTAGTGGAAAAATAGATTAAATTAAAGGGAATAAAATTATAAAGTTGTCTCAGGTGGGCTCTTGTAGCACAGTAGGAAGTGTCCCTACCTCTGAGTCAAGAGACACAGGTTCAAGTATCACTTGCTCCAGAGGTATTGCATAAGATCCCTGAACAGATTGATTAGAAAAGAAAATAAGGTAGACAGGAATGGGGATGTAGAACTGTCCTTCTCAGGCTAGGAGTAGCGTATGTACACCACCAGTAGTGGCTCTATTTTGGTATTCAACAATAAATGGTGTTGCTCTCCAGTCTAGGGGATAGCAAGAACTGCAGATGCTGGAGTCAGAGTCAATACAGTGTGGAGCTGGAGGAACACAGCAGATCAGGCAGCATCAGAGTAGTAGGAGAATCAACATTCTGGGTTTACACCCTTCATCAGGACTCAAGGTGTAAACCCGAAATGTTGATTTCCTTTCCAGTCTGGCTTCCTGAGTTTTAATACACTTAACAAGGGTTGCTGACAGTTACAAACATGAATGCAGACTACCTTTCAGTAACAACAGAGATCTGATCTTCCTTCACTAACCTGGCGTGTGCAGAAACGATGTTTACAATCAGAGGCCCGCCAGAAGCGGTGTATCAAAATCCCACTGCGGATCAGAAGGAATTTAGGAGTTGCCACATTCATCGATGAGGAAGTGTATCAGAACAGTAAGAAGCTGTAGAGATGTAAAATCAATATATTTTCCTGCAAAGCATGAATTGACCAGAAGATGACATCTACAAAGGTCTTATGACATAAATAAAACATGGTCCCGTAGAGTAATAATTGTGGATTTTAACAAATTCCCTTTGTCATTTTTGAGAGGATACAATCTGTTTGAGTGAATCTTATTGAACCTTCATTTAGAAAAGAATCATCAATGTAACTGGTAATGGTAGTGTAACGATGTCAGCCAGGTGGAGTTCATAGAATATGAGTTCCCTGATTAGGGCTGTTAATCTGGTCCAACCAGGGAGCCCTGGCTGACAGATATAAACAGGAGTGTCAGGGGTTCTGCTCACTCTGAGAGCTGGCTCTGAGGAAGCTGGATCAATGCACATGTCAATAAAGGGTGGCTTGCTGATGGGATACCAGCCTCTGTAGAGTTATTTCAGTAACAAATAAATTCAGAACAGACTTTACAGAATCTCAGAAGAATCACAGAAATATTATAACATAGGAAGAGGCCATTCAGCCCATTTTGTCTGCACCGATTCTTCAAATCATTATCATTACTTAGTACCATTCCCTTGCTTTTTACCCGTACCCTTGTGTATTATTTTCATTCAAATAACGTTACAATTCCATCCTGAATGCTTCATTTGAATCTATCTCCACCACATTTCTAGGCAGTGCATTCCACACCAACTACTCGCTGAGTGGAAAAGTTTTTCTCTCATCACATTTACCTCTTTTGCAAGTTATTGTAAATCTGCACTACTTTGTTCCCGATCCATTTACAAATGGGAGCAGCTTCTCCCTGTCTACTCTATCCAGCTCCTTCATGTTTTTGAAAACCTCTATCAGATCTCCTCTTAGCCTTCTTCTCTCCAAGGAGAGCAATGCTGACCTCTGCAAACTATCTTCATAAGTGACATTCCTCATCTCTGGAAGAATTCTTGTAAATCCCTTCTGCACTCTTTCCAATGCATTCACATCCTTCCTATAGAGAGGTGTCCCGGCTGTGGACAATACTTAGCTAGAGGTCTGTCTGGTGTCCAATATAGTTGCAACATAATCCTGTACTTTATGGCCTTATTAGATTTAGAGTTAGGTTTATTGTTACAAAATAAGTACAGGCATACATGATCTCAGCGAAAAGTGTACAAAGTCACCATTTCTGGCACCATCTTAAGTACAAATTTACCTAGCACAAAATCTTTGGTGTAAATTAGAAAAATAAAAAAAAAAGGTAAAAATTCAGCATTATCATCCCAAAGTTCTAAAGCAGATAGTCCATTGCCAGGCTTCACCTGGAGTCTGGGAGACTGTATTGGGCTTCCTTGAGGCCAGCAGTCCTCATTAATGAAGGCTAGAATACCATATTCTCTACCGAAAACTCTTTCTACGCATCCTGCCAGCTTTAATGACTTATACATTCAGGTCCGTCTGCTGCTGCACACACTTTAGAATAGGACCTAATGGTTCATGCTGTGTGTATCACCTCACACCTCTCCTACCATTCATCTCCCTACCAATAGCCTACATCCCATGTACTGAAGCATTGACCATTCTCAATCAGCTTTGCTGGGAGGTTATGTTGCCTGCTTGTCTGACACAAGACTCCCAAAACAAGTGTTCCACTCAGACCTTTGATACAGCAAGTGAAACACAGGAGGGCAGAGGAAACGCTTCAAGGACACCCTCAAAACATTCTTGAAAATGTGTGACACAACCACCAATGCCTGGGAGACCGCTTGTAACAGCTGGGAAGGATCTGCACATCCCATCACCAATGACAAGCTGAAGTCAAGAGTCAACAGGGCAAGGGGTGAGCGGCAAACCAGGCATACTATCCTCCCATATCCTCAACCATCTCCTCCTCCTACTGAGACAGAGACTGTGCACTATGCATTGGACTCTTCCATCACTTGAGAACTCATGTTCAGTGTGGAAGTAAGTCATCCTCAACCACAAGGAATGACCTATGGAGAAGAAGGAAGCACCTGCTGTCTCCCTGGATGGTGGAGAATTTTGGTTTGAATCAGGTGTTTCAGTAACTATAGGGCACCATATACAATGCAGTAAATGATGATCACCGCTGCTAAAGCAGTGGAGAGTGTGATTTTTTTTATTCGTTCATGGATTGTGGGCATCTCTGGCTAGATCAGCATTTATTGCCTATCCCTAATTGCCTAGAAGGCAGTTACGAATCAACCACATTGCTGTGGGTCTGGAGTCACATGTAGGCCAGACCAGGTAAGGGTGGTAGTTTCCTTCCCTAAAGGACATTAGTGAGCCAGACGGGTTTTTCAGACAATCAACAATGATTTCATTCTCATCCTTAGATCCTTAATTCCAGATTCTTTATTGAATTCAAATTCCACCACACATCATGGCAGGATTTGAACCCAGGTCCCCAGAATATTAGATAACAAGGTGTAGAGCTGGAT
>NW_025977332.1:4864-7013 GCF_021869965.1 Rhincodon typus | reverse complement strand
CTCTCTCCCTATTTATTTCAAAACCCCCTTCCCCTCCCCCTTTTCTGATGAAGGGTCTAGGCCCGAAACGTCAGCCTCTCTGCTCCTATGATGCTGCTTGGCCTGCTGTGTTCATCCAGCCCTGCACCTTGTTGGCCAAGTAGAATGCCTGTTTGTCAAAGTTCAAGTTTCCCGTATTCCGACATGTCCTGCATAAGGATTTCATGTGTTGCTCACACATATTTGGACAGTACCACTATCTGACAAACAATTATACATTATACTTCTGGTTAACAACAATGTCTCCACTTCCTATTATAGCACTCCATGTCTCCTCCAGTCCTTAGTTTTAGTACTGACTGTATTAACTTATCTCTGGATCTGCTTTCTGAGTCTCAATTAGCAAAGACGTATGGAGCATTTCTTTTGAATCATCCCCTTCCTTAAAAAAAGTTTTGGTGACTCCCACATCTGCTTGTGGTATTACTGTAACCTCGCTATGGAAAAATACCTACAACTTTTTCTGGTGACTGATCCATCTCTTTAACAACAAATTCTATTCAATTCCCCATATTCTAAATCTTCATAATGAGAAACTAATGATGGAGATTAACAGAAACAAACTACTCTAAGTGTTGGGGTACAATACTCATCATAATATCTAGCCACTGAACTTTTAAATTTTCACCAGCTAACTGACATTTTATTTTAATTTCTCCCCTTATTCTCTCTTCCAATGAAGACATTGATTTCTACTGAACACAGTTCCAAGGGGCTGCCAACCATCACCACTCTAAATAAATAATCATTTTCCAAATGTGAGCATTTAGAAGAATATTTGAGCATCAAGGCCAAGCTTTGACTTTGACTACATGTGAGTACCAACATTTATTAGGAACCCTCCTATGTTAGCTCTCCTTTCCTGATTCCCAATTTCATTAATTTAGGCAGGATAAGCACCTCTATTTCTGGGGAGTTTCAAAAGAACAATGTCAGAACAAAGAAATCATGTTGTACTCCCCACCGCACAACCTTGGCTCCCTCATCTGGACTAGGTCATGTTCTCATGATTAAGAGGGTTGCTAGGTATTATAGTTCCTCCTTTTTGAAATCTGGAAGGTTTATTTATGAATTGATTTTATTATAAGAACATAAGAATTAGGAGAAGAACTAAACCATTTGAGCCATGCAAACCTACTTTGCTAGTCAATTAGAACATGGCTATCTGACATGGTCTGAACTCTACTTTCCTGCTTGTCCCTTATAATTTTTGGTCAATGAATATTCTCTAGTGCCAAATATTGTTCCTTTTGCATTTGTGCCATTTGGTATAGTCCTGCTATTTTCCTTCTTCTTGCAATTCCTGTTTCCCAACTACCAATTCATGTAGGGCCACAATGGGTTCCCTGACCCTCTATCTTTCCTCTTTGGAAGAGATAAAGAGATGCACAGTTTGCCAACACAAATGACTCATGCACTATGAAGTAAAAGGTTCTACATTGTGCAACTGGCCTGACATCTGTACCATAAGAAAAATGGATTTCTTAATGTCAAAGAAATGATAATGCCTTGTTCTTCAAGCTGCTACTGCCCTTTTAATACAGCATGAATATACTCTTTCCTAACTGCTCATCGATAAATGTCAAAGCAGGAATTCTACCCATTTCTCTGAAATTGGAGTGCAGTCAGTGTCATGAAAAAGTGCTGCTCCTACTCTGTATCATGTCTGTCTATACCCTGCCTGTCAGAAAAGTCAACTTGTTTTGTCTGCACATAGCACTGATTTCTCACATCACATAATTATTATCTTCCCAGTTATTTCCTATAGTTTAAATAATGTTAAATATTTAGCAGTGGCCTTGCCTTATTCCTTAGGCTTTCAACATTCAATCTAAACTAAAGATGAATTTAACTTTCAAGACTGGACGTGGAAATATTCATTTGGTCTCACTGGCCAAGGTCACCACTTGTCTTATGCTGGCACCCAATCTCACTGATGAGCAAATGTTTTCCCTGTGATGTAACACGTGACTATTTTCAAAGTCTATCCTTCTCAGCCAATTCCTGGTTTCCTTGATGATAAAGATAGAGAGGAAAAGGGAGAAGAGCACCTCCCTCTCCTCTCACCAAACACTCCCCCTTCATCAAACTACCCACTCACCAAACTCCA
>NW_025977332.1:0-4854 GCF_021869965.1 Rhincodon typus | reverse complement strand
CCTTCATCAAACTACCCACTCACCAAACTCCACCTTCACCAAACACTGCCCCTCATGAAACTCTCCCCCTCGCCAAACATTCTCCATCCCCAAACAATTCCCCGTCATCAAACTGCCTTCTCACCAAACACTCCCACATCACCAAACTCTCCCTTCTCACCAAACACTCCCACATCACCAAACTCTCCCTTCGCACCAAAGTCCCCTCTCATCAAAGACTCCTCTCATCAAAATCCCCTCTCACCACACTCCCTTCTCGCCAAACTCAGTGGTTCTGCCCAACACCAGAGCACTCCATGACAGGGCATAGGAATTTATACAAGAAGAGCCCTTAAAATAGAGGAGTCTTGCCTCCTGTCTGACCAGTTCACAAATTCTTTCCATTCTCTGTCATAAAAACCTTTAGTCAAGCTCTTTCATCCATTTTGGACTTTTCATACAAAGAGATCAGTGGCCTTGGCAGAACACATGCTATAGTTGACCAACTATAACAAAATAGAAGTCAAGATTGAGTTCTGCACTAAAACATGAACAGCATTTCTTCAGCTTCAGATAATATCACTAAAATTTAAAAATCACATTTTGTCCCTAAAATCAAACCCCATTTGTTTATGATTTCTGTCTGCATAAGATCAGCATCTGGAATGGGACTGCATGTTAGGACTTTGGTCAAGGACGCAAAACAAAAGAGAATTTTAGTCTATATTCTACCATTATATTACACTCATATTTAAATCAATACTTGAGCTGCTTGGTGGGAGATCAGATTGCTAGAATCCATTGTTTGGGCATGACCCGTTTTGAGGTTAAAAGTGACACTAAGACACACCTGCACAGTTTTGGGGGGGAGTTGTGCTGAGCAACATATTGGCGAGGGTGTTAGCAAAGTAAGTAGATCATGACATTAATAAGCATACAGTGTTGATTTGAAGCCAGCCTTGCCATTTTGGAGCTTTGCACACCAGACAAAGAAATCTCTTAATTACATACAGTTTAACGAGGTCAGCAGCAGAAATGTCTACTGATGTACCTTATGATTTTCTATATGTTAGCCTGTGAAAATTGACCATAACAAGCTTGGTTCTTGTGAGACAGGTGCCTTGAAGATTTATTCTTTAATTCATTCACGGGATGTGAGCTGGGCCAGCACTTACATACCATCCCTAGTTGTTCTTGAGAAAGTGGTTGTCAGCAACTTAGATTGAACAATAAATGCTGGCTTAGCCAGCAGTGCCCACATCTCACAAATGAATAAAAAGAAATTCAAGACTTCTGTCTTGATTTGCAAACACTACTTACCTACGTGGCTGCAACATCAGGCTTAACACACACAGTCTGGGTCTGTGCTCACTAATGTGACTATACATGACATAGACCTTACTGACTAAACACACTCCACTGACTCCATCACTTAACTACAGTGAACTAAAGAGAGATGGGTACCTTTTATATTGGGAAGTCACAGGTTGTGATATCATGTAATTGTCCTAAAGGTGTCTGTCTATCTGGAAGTTATGCCATAATACAACATCCCCCCTTTCCCTTTAAAGAATTGGAATCCTTTTTCCAATAAACAACTACAAGGATGCATGTAGATATATTAGCTATATACATTCAGATAACTCCTTGGTGGATGTATGACTTGACCAGGTCTGGTCCTTACACAGTTCACACAATTTAGCAGTGTAGCTACACTCTGCGGTATGTTGTCATCACAGTTAGATATATATCACAGCAGCAGTCTGATGCCTTCATTCAGATGACATCTAGTATTCCTAGGTGTATTTGAGCCACCATAGCAAACCAAAGGATGAATAACCCATGCTATTTACTGATGACATGACTGATGGCTTTAGTGCACAATGCACTAAAGATGAACACAATGAAAACAATGTTTCTACATGAAATGTGAAGATTCTTTGGGACAATGGTTCTGCTACTTGTATAGTTTTGGAGGAGCCCTGAAGTACTTGACAGAGCAGATCTCAGGATTCACCATGGTCAGCTGAGTGCTGCACAACCTTACCATTGTGAGGGCAAAGCTCTGGTCATCAGTTATAGAGGGATGAGTGGAAGAGAGAAGTCATAGAGTCATACAGCATGGAAACAGGCCCTTGGCCCAACTTGTCCAAGTTGACCAGGTTTCCTAAACTGAACTAGTCCCATTTGTCTGCATTTGGCCCATATTCCTTGAAACATTTCCTTTCCATATACCTGCCCAAATGTCTTTTAAATGTTGTGATTGCAACCACCTCTCCAACTTCCTCTGGCAGCTCATTCCATATACATACCACCCTCTGTTTGAAAAAAGAGACACTCCAGTCCCTTTTAAATCTTTCCCATCTCACCTTAAACTTATGGGGAAAAGACTTTGGCTATTCACTTTGTCTATGTCCCTCATGATTTTATAAACCTCTATACGGTCACCGCTCAGCCTCCTTCGCTCAAGGATATGTAAAAGATTTCAGGCAAAGAGGTACCAATACAAATTTAGTATTCAGTAGGCCCAATGGCAGATGATTTTCTAATAAACAAACATGGAAGAAAGTACTACAGAACTTAAAGTATTAATGAAGGCATTTAGCGCCAAACTAAATCCAGTTAATGGAAAGGTAATGTTCAATCAACAATCTTAATGACAGTGATATTGATAGAATTGTTTTAACAGTTTTATATTGATTCATAGGACATTGTGAATATGCAGCTGTAAAGGTTAAACAAATTAGAGATCACATCGCAATAGGTATCAGGGACAAGAAATTCATAGATTTCCTTTAATCTACGTTGGAATAGGTAACTCAATATGATACACAGGACCTAAAATCAGTCTACTCTTTGAGGAAACACCAAGGATTCTTCTGACACAGTCACATGGACAGGCCCCAAGGTGGATGATCAACTTTCTGAAAGCCTGTCAAATGCAAAAAGAATGGAAATTAATGTCTTTGAACATAATGAGCTGTTTAAGGCCTGGGTCAAAAAAAAGTCACAAACACATTGAGTGCCCAACAAGGGGCGCTGACGGCCATCCATGTGGGTGATTGGGACACTTCGATCTGGATGGCTAAGCAGTAACACTTCCACCATCATAGAAACAGTGGATAATCCATGGGAAGATTTACAGATAACTGGAAAGCATAAGAAAAGTCTAAGAAATGAAGAATGAAGAAGAAGAAAACCATCCTATGTGAGGTCAACAAGAATTAACAGAGGTCCCAGATGATCATCTTAAAAGTAGAAGGGCTTGAGAAAGAATTTTGATTCAATATAAGGGTGGCTACGGTAGGCAACAGTTGAAGTTATAGTCGAAGTCAATGAATGTCTGCCCTGTGAACATAAAGTGCGAGGCCCAGGGGTATGTTTGATTCACTGATGAACTCAGCTACAAAGGTTGATATGTCAGAGAGTCACTCCACATACTGAAGAATCCAACCATTCCATTAGCAAAGAGAAATATATGTATTCAGCTGGCCCTCTCAGACAGGCTGAATTAAATACTCCATGAGGAGAATGGAAAAAAAGTTATTCAAAAGTTTAGGCAAATTAAAACATGAGTGCAAGATTATTCTGCAAGGAGATGTTAAGCCTATTTGCCATACGCTCATAGAAACATAGAAAATAGGAGCAGATTGGGACATTTGTCCCCTCAAGGCACTCAGCATGATTGTGACTGATCATTCAACTCAGTACACTGTTCTCACTTTCTCCCCATATCTGCTAGTAACTGTTCCCAAACCAAATGGAGAAATAGAATCGTGTGGTTCTCCTTCAGTTAAACAAAGGGGTTTGAAAAGAAATCCATTCAATTTCATCAGTTGATGAGAATTTGGTCTAAGCAAGTTCTTTCCTAAATTAGGCACAAACAGTGAATTTTAGCAAATGCCCCAGACAACAAGCCAAGATTACTAACTACATTCATCACACCATTTGAATGGTGTAATTTTAACTGTCTTCCCTATGGAATTTCATCTGCACCAGAAATAGAGTCATCAAGTCATAGATTCATTCCTTTGGTCCAATTCGTCCACCTGACCAAGTTTCCCAAACTAAATTAGTCCCACTTGCCTTTGTTTGGTCCACATTGGTCTAAACCTTTCCTATTCATGTACCCATTCCAAGTGTCATTTAAATGTTGTAAGATATTTCAGAGAGAGCTGACAAGAACTTTGGAAGAAAATGAAGAACTATTTATTACATGGATGATATCCTAGTGCATGGTCAAACAAAAAAGGGACATGATCATTCTGTTTGAGAAATTTTAAGGGCACTACAGAACATAAGCCTTACAATAATTAGAAATGTCAAACAGCAGTCACATGTGTTTGGGATTACAAGCCAGAAATAAAATATTTTTGTGGAACTAAACAAGACAAGAGAATAAGAGATTACGGAATTTCCCACACTGAAATACATAAACAGCACTTCTTAAGCATGGTGAATCAAGTCGAAACGTTATGCCCTAACTTGGGCTGTGTTACTCAACCTATAAGAAAGAGAAATTTTGACAAATGGTTAACAATGGAGTCAGGAATAAGACTGTGTAGAGCTGGATGAACACAGCAGGCCAAGCAGCATCAGAGGAGCAGGAAGGCTGACGTTTCGGGCCTAGACCCTTCTTCAGAAATGGCTTTGCAGTGGGGTTAAAATTGTTTCAGAGATAGTAGGAACTGCAGATGCTGGAGAATCTGAGATAATAAGGTGTAGAGCTGGATGAACACAGCAGGCCAAGCAGCATCAGAGGAGCAGGAAGGCTGACGTTTCGGGCCTAGACCATTTCTAGGCCCATTTCTGAAGAAGACTCTAGGCGCGAAACGTCAGCCTTCCTGCTCCTCTGATGCTGCTTGGCCTGCTGTG
>NW_025977331.1:0-7014 GCF_021869965.1 Rhincodon typus | reverse complement strand
GAGTCACATGTAGGCCAGACCAGGTGAGGATGGCAGTTTCCTTCCCTAAAGGACATTAGTGAACCAGATGGGGTTTTTTCCCTGACAATCAGCAATGGATTTGTGGTCATCATTGGACTCTTAATTCCAGATTTTTTTTAAAAATTCAAATTCCACTATCTGCCATGGCAGGATTCAAACCCAGGTCCCTGGAACATTATCTGGGTCTCTGGATTGACAGCCCAGAGATAATACCACTAGGGCATTACCTCTCCCTATTGGTAGATGTAGATTTGATGAGTTGAATGGCCTGTTTCCATTCTGTCGGTATTTTATCAGTGAAAAGCATTAGTGGGTGTTGATCATAGGTCTCCAAACTATTATGATGATGAAGGGGATGGTATTAGAAAGGAAATTAGAGAAAAATATAACAAGGCAGCAATCATGAGTGCCTTTAATCTCTTTATATGTAGGTCTGATATACATATATAGATTGTGCTAGTCATATCATGTTGTGGTGGATGAATTCCTGGAGTGTGTACAAGATTTTCTTCAGATAATTACATTCAATAATATTGTTGTGTGTGGTAATTTAAGGAAGAGTGATCATAACTGTAATAGAAAATGAAGTAGGCCAATTGAAAACTAGGATCCCAAATCTAAATAAAGGAAGGTACAAGGGAATGAAAAGTGAATTTGTCATAATAAATTACACAAACTCATTAGAAGGTATGACTATGGATAGGTAATTGTTCATATTTGAGGAACAAATTCTTCCATTGTCTGGTTATAAATTCTTTTCAATCTCAAAAAGCATAAGAGGAAAAGTGACCCAAGTATGACTAACAAAGGAAATGAAGGATAATAGTAGGTCCCAACAGAAGTCATATAAAGTTGCTAGAAAAAGTGGCAAACCTGAGGATTTCGAGCAGTTTCGAATTCAGCGCAGGAAACCCAAGAGATTGATTAAGAAGGGGAATACAGAATACAGGCAGTCCCCAGGTTGCGAACAGCCTCCATTCTGGTGGTAGTTTCCAAGTAGATTTGTACACAAGTCGGAACGCAATACAGGACAGCTGTTTCTAAGTAAAGCAAATGTCCCTTTGTCGGATCTTTAAAATTAGAACCATGTATGGGATTGTGTTCGTAAGCAAAACTGTTTGTCGGTCAGAAATTCTTAAATCAGGAGCCTGCTGTATGGAAATAAATTGCAAGGACAAATAAAAAGACTGTAAAATCTTCTATTAATACGTAAAAAGGCAAAGGTTAGGGAAGACAAACTTAGAAGAGTTGATAATGGAGAACAAAAGAATGGCAAATCAATTGTAGTCTAGTTTACCTAACATTCGTTATTAGGGAAAATACTTGAACCTATTATAAAGGTTGTGATAACAAGGAATGCAGGAAATGTCCCATGGAATTCCACAAGCTCAGTATGGATTTAAGAAAGGGAAATCATGTTTGCAAATGCTATTAAAAGTTTATGAGGGCATAACTACTAGAATAGGTGAGGGAGAACCAGTGGTGTAAGATATGTTTTCATAAAGTCCCACATTAGAGTTTAGTGTTCTTAATTCACAGCACAAAGGATCGATGCTGATGTACATGGATTGAGCATTGGTTAGTAAACAAGAAACTAAATATAAGAAGAAATAGGTTATTTTCAGGTTGGAAGATAGTGACTAGTGAGTAACCACAGAGATCAGTGCTTGGGGTCCAGCTATTCACAAAATATATCAAAGATCAAATCAAGTGTAATATTTCCATAGAATCCCTAGAGTGAAGGGGCAGGCCCTTCAGCACATCGGGTCCACACTGCCCTTCTGAAAAACATCCCATCCAGACCCAATCCCCCACTCCAACCCTGCATTTCCTCATGGTTAACCCACATAGCTTGCACATCCCTGGACACTGGAGGTGATTTGTCATGGCCAATTGGACTGAAGGAGGAAACCAGGGTATCTGGAGAAAACCCACACAGAGATGAAGTGTAAACACCACACAGACAGTCACCTGAAGGTGGAACTGAACCTGGGTCCTGGGTGCTGGAAGGCAGCAGTGCTAACCACTGAGCCACCAATCCATGATTGGTGATGATACAAGACTCAACTCCCAGGATTACCAGGAGCTGAAGGGTTAGGTGTAACACTTCATTGGACCCTACAATCACCCCTTTATGACTCAGACAGAAGCAGTGCATGGAAATCAAACTCCACAACTCCTCAAGCAGGACTAAAATTGTAAGGGTCTCATTTAATCATCAAGACAGACAATTTGCTTCTCCTTATGACTGTGAAAAGAGAGCAAAAGAGACTTTTACAAAGTTTCATCAGTTAAGTCAAAAATTACTTAAGACCATAAGATATAGGAGCAGAAATTAGGCCACTCAGCCTATCGAGTCTGCTCCGCCATTCAATCATGGCTGATAAGTTCCTCAACTCCATTCTCCCGCTTTCTCCCCGTAACCCTTGGTCCCCTTGAAAATCAAGAACCAATCTATCTCAGTCTTAAATGTACTCAATGACCTGGCCTCCACAGCCTTCTGTGGCAGTGAATTCCATAGATTCACCACTCTCTGGCTGAAGAAGTTTCTCCTTATCTCCGTTCTAAAAGGTCTTCCCTTTACTCTAAGGCTGCGCCCTCGGGTCCGAGTCTCTCCTACGAATGGAAACATCTTCCCAACATCCACTCTGTCCAGGCCATTCAGTATTCTGTAAGTTTCAATTAGATCCCCCTTGACATCCTTCTAAACTCCAATGAGTATAGTCCCAGAGTCCTCAAACGTTCCTCATATGTTAAGCTTTTCATTCCTGGGACCATTCTCGTGAACCTCCTCTGAACCCACTCCAGGGCCAGTACATCCTTCCTGAGATATGGGGCCCAAAACTGCACACAATATGCCAAATGTGGCCTGACCAGAGCCTTATAAAGCCTCAGAAGTGCATCCCTGCTTTGATATTCAAGATCTCTTAAAATAAATGCCAACATTACATTTGCCTTCCTGACTACTGACTCAACCTGCAAGTTTACCTTGAGAGAATCCTGGACTAGAACTCTCAAGTCTCTTTGCACTTCGGACTTCTGAATTTTCTCCCCATTTAGAAAATAGTCCATGCTTTTATGCTTCCTAACAAAGTGCATGACCTCACACTTTCCCACGTTGTACTCCATCTGCCACTTCTTTACCCACTCTCCTAAACTGTCCAAATCCTTCTGCAGCCTCCCCACCTCCTCAATACTACCTGTCCCTCCACCTGTCTTTGTATCATCTGCAAACTGAGCCAGAATGCCCACAGTTCCTTCATCGAGATCATTCATGTAGAAAGTGAAAAGTTGTGGTCCCAGCACTGACCCTTGCGGAACACCACTTGTCACTGGCTGCCATCCTGAGAAAGACCCCTTTATCCCCACTCTCTGCTTTCTGCCAGACAGCCAATCTTCTATCCATGTTAGCACCTTGCCTCTAACACCATGGGCCCTTATCTTACTCAGCAGCCTCCTGTGTGGCACCTTGACAAAGGCCTTCTTGAAGCCCAGGTAGATAACATCTATTGGCTCTCCTTGGTCTAACCTGCCCCTTACCTCCTCAAAGAATTCTAACAGATTTGTCAGGCATGACCTCCCCTTAATGAGACCATGCTGACTTTGCGCTATTTTACTATACGCTTCCAAGTATTCAGAAATCTCATCCTTCACAATGGACTCCAAAATCCTACCCTCGACTGAGGTTAGGCTAATCAGCCTGTAATTTTCCGTCTTTTGCCTTACTCCCTTTTTAAACAGGGGTGTCACATTAGCAATTTTCCAGTCCTCTTGGCCCTGCCCTGACTCTAGCAATTCCTGAAAGATCACCACTAAATCCTCCACAATCACTCCAGCTTTCTGATTATTAGAGACATGTGTTCTTGTAATAATTGTACTCTTCCAAGTGGAAAAACACGTTGTCAACTGATTCAGTCTTAACTGCTCTCTGAGTAATTAGGAACAGGCAATAAATGCTGACTTAATCAGTGACATTTTCATTCTGTAACAAATTTTAAACATTTAAATTCTCTTAACATTTATACATTCACACATAGACAGTGTACAGAGCCCAACATAGCTCTGTAGTATACCTGATGTACTGTGAGCAGTTCTGGTCCCCCTTATTTAAGGAAAGATATCATTTCACTGGAGGCAGTTCAAAGAATAAATAGCCATTATTGGTGATCCTTGCTATTGAGGAATTGTCTCATGAGCAAAGATTAAACAGGTTGGGACTTTAGTCAGTGGCATTTAGACGAACAAAGTGATTGCATTGAAACATATTGGATTCGTAACATGCTGAGAGGATGTTACCCCTCACGGGAGAGTCTAGGGCCAGAGGACGCAGTCTCATAATAAAGAAGTACCAATTTCAGACTGATGGAATTTCTTCTCTCAAAGGGTTGAGAGTCTTTGGAACTCCTTGCCATAGAGAGCTGTGGGGGTACAGCCCTTGTGTATATTTAAGGCTGAGATGGATAGATTCTTTATCCGTGGGGGGAGTCAAGGGTTACAGGGAAGGGACAGGAAAGTGGACGCGTGGAATGTCAGATCAGCTGTGATCCGATTGCATGGTAGAGCAGGCTCGAGGGGCCGAACGGCCTGCTGCTGTTCTGATTATTTATGGTTGTATACATTAGATTTCAGAATTAATGCTGAAATTGGAAATACAAGTTTCTGGAACTTTCTCTGATTGCCAGAAAATGCCACTGAGTTGGCTCTCTTTAGGTGTGATCTTTTACTCATTGAGAAAGAGAGAGAGAGAGAGACTTTCCCTCCTGCTTGCTTTATCCCAAGCACCAATAGCTTCCAAGTCCATAGCAAAACGGAAACCAAATAGTCAGAGGCTGTTGTTAAGCAACAGCAGCAAAGATCCTAAAATTTCTCTTCAAGTTTGTTTGTCAAGCCATTAAAGCTGTAAATGCAATCTCTTATCTCTGTTAACGCCTTTGGTTTAGAACCTAAGAACATAAGAATCAGGAGCAGGAGTAGGCTGAGATAACAAGGTGCAGAGCTGGATGAACACAGCAGGCCAAGCAGCATCATAGGAGCAGGAAGGCTGACGTTTCGGGCCTACACCCTTCATCAGAAAATGTGCAGGAGTAGGCTATCTGGTGGCTCAAGCCTGCTCTGCCATTCAATAAAATTGTGGCTGATCTGACATTCCACACATTCACTTTCTTGCCCTTTCCCTGTAACTCTTGATTTCCCGATTTACCGACCTCTCACCATAACTTTTAATTCCTTTACTGTTCAAAAATCGATCCTCGCCTTAAAAACATTCTACAAGGTGGCCTCAACTGCTTCACTGGGCAGGGAATTCCACAGATTCACAACCCTTTGGGTGAAGAGGTTCCTCCTCAACTCAGTCCTCAATCTGCCTCCCCCTTATTTTGAGGCTATGCCCCCTTGTTCTAGCTTCACCCGCCAGTGGAAACAACCTCTCTGCTTTTGTCTTATTTACTCCCTTCATGATTTTATATGTTTCTATAAGATTCACCCCCTCAAACCTCTAAATTCCAATGAGTACATTCCCAGTCTACTCAATCTCTCCTCATAAACTAACCCACTCAACTCTAGAATCAGAGACAACAAGGTGCAGGGCTGGATGAACACAGCAGGCCAAGCAGCATCATAGGAGCAGAGAGGCTGACGTTTCGGGCCTAGACCCTTCATCAGAAAAGGGGAAGGGGAAGGGGGTTTTGAAATAAATAGGGAGAGGGTGGGAGGCGGATAGAAGAGGGATAGAGGAGAGGATAGGTGGAGAGGAAACAAACAGGTCGAAGAGGCGGGGATCGGCCCTGAAACTGCTCGACCACGTCCTGAAGCAAACCAGATACTACAGCCACATCACCTTCCTTAGCACCTGCCTACGGAACCAGATCATCCCCAATGGACTACAATCCACATTCAAGCCTTCCCAATTTGGCCCCAACCGTGATAATATCTACACTCATGGTATTGAGATCCTTCAGAAGCGTTTCTCCCTGCGACTCCTGAAACACACACTTGCAGCAATGCGCCGGCATCTCCAGACACTACAATCAAGCCTACCCCAGCTCAGAGCCTCCCTCTCCCAGACCTGCAAAGGACCTCTCCTGTTTTTTATTCTTCGTAGGATCCACAACCTGAACTCACAATTCTACTCAGCTTTATTGGACACTAAAAACCGTAAGTACAGTAAACTTACTGGTGCCTACCACCCAAAACGGGCTTCCTCCACCCCCCAAATCCCCAGCCGTACCCAGGACCTTCCCCACAATGGGTCCGCCGCCATTGGCCATGAGGCCACTATCGGAGAACCCACAGATGACGTCACATCCGCCACCGCCGGGTTCCCCACTTCCGGGACAGCAAACACCATCGCTGCCGTTGCCACCGACACTGAAGTCGCGACCACCCTCACCGCTACTGCCGCCGCCTACCCCGCTCCTCCTACCTCCGATGCCGGTCCGCCCATCACCAACGCGGATGCAGCTCCACCCACCGCCGGCGCAACTCCGCCCACAGCCGATGCAACTCCGCCCACAGCCGACGCCGACGCAACTCCGCCCACAGCCGACGCCGACACAACTCCGCCCACAGCCTCCACAGCCAGCAGCTCCAGAGGAGACAGCAGCACCCAGCCCTGCCGAGTCTTCACCATCCCCCCAGACCTACCCCTTACTGAGGACGAACGGTCAGTCCTCAGTAAAGGGCTCACCTTTGTCCCCCTCCACCCACAGATCAACGAATACCGCTCACGCTTGGACATAGAGCAGTTTTTCCGCCGCCTCCGCCTCCACGCTTACTTCTTTAACCGTGAACCTAACCCTCCCTCTACTGACCCATTCTCCCGCTTCCAACACACCCCCTCCTCCTGGACACCACCCCAAGGCCTCCTACCCTCCCTCGACCTCTTCATCTCCAACTGCCGTCGAGACATCAATCGCCTCAACCTCTCCACCCCTCTCACCCACTCCAACCTCTCCCCCGCAGAACGTGCAGCCCTCCGCTCCCTCCACTCCAATC
>NW_025977330.1:0-7014 GCF_021869965.1 Rhincodon typus | reverse complement strand
GATGGTGCAGGGCTGGATGAACACAGCAGGCCAAGCAGCATCATAGGAGCAGAGAGGCTATGATGCTGCTTGGCCTGCTGTGTTCATCCAGCCCTGCACCTTGTTGTCTCGGATTCTCCAGCATCTGCAGTTCCTATTATCTCGGAAATATTGAGCTGGTCTGGCAGCATGTGTGGAGAGAAATCAGAGTTAACATGCAGGACTGAAGAAGAGCCTCTGGACCCAAAACATTAACCCTGCTTTCTCTCCACAGATGGCTGCTGGACCACCAATTTCTGATTTTGCTCCTGCATCTGCAGTTCCTTGGTTTTTTTTTTATTGTTCAGTTATTAAATCACACCACAATCTATAAACACACATGGCAATCAAAGAGATGGACAGATCATTTTGTAAATTTAGGTGTGGGTGGCACATAAATGGGCACAAGGAGGTGCTGGGTTTCCAAGGAGCAAGCCTTTTATCAGCGATGCAAAGTCTGTGATGTCTAACAAGGGTTTTTCAAACCATTCCTCTGCCAAGGGTGAGACAGGGCACTGCCATACACCTTGGTCTGCAACTGGTGGACAATATTAAACTGAGGCCACATCTGTGTTAACAGTGTGTTAGTTTTATTGCAGGTGAAGGGTTATTTAATTAAACATCTAGAGCATTTACAAAGAGAGACCACTAGAAGGCAAAATGGTTGGAGGGAGGAGATAGGAAACAGACAGATGCAATCATAGAATCCCTAGAGTGTGGAAGCAGGCCATTTGGCCCATCGAGTCCACACTAATCCTCCAAAGAGCATCCCACCTGGACCCACCTCCTTACCCTATCCCTGTAACCCTACATTTCCCATGGCCAATCCACCTAACCTGCACATCTTTGGACTGTGGGAGGAAACCGGACCACCCAGAGGAAAGCCACGCAGACACAGGCAGAATGTGCAAACTCCACACAGACAGTCGCCCGAGGGTGGAATCGAATCCGGGTCCCTGGGTGCTGAGACACAGCAGTGCTATCCACCATAATGCTGCATTCTGTAAATTAGCCCATCATCAGGAATGGTATTTAATTGCTAGTATTTTACCAAACGACACGAATTGATTTACTAGTCTATCCTCTTGGGATGGGGAGGGGGAAGGGGGGTCAGTTAGCTCAGTTGGCTGGATGGCTTGTTTACAGTGCAGAGTGATACTACAGCATGAACTCAATTCCTGCACCACCTTGAGGTTACTATCAATGACCCTCCTTCAACCTTTACCCCTTGCCTAAGACATGGTGACCTTCAGGTTAAACTACTACCAATTATCTCTAATGACAGAGCTGCCCTACCGTCTGGTAATACTGTGGCAATTTTACCTCTTATCTCTCGGATACATGTATAAGATCCTAGGGCACTGTTTCAAGGATGACAATGGGAATACACTGTGTGCTCTAGAAAATGTTTACTCCACAAACTGATTTGCTCATTATCACATTACTGTTGGTGGGGGATTGCCATTCGCAATCTGACTGTTGTGTTTCCTGTTATACAACAGTGACAAGACTCACCAGGATAGGAGGATGAGCATCAGGTACCTACAGGAGCTCAACCTGGAATTCACTCCTTATAGATCTCCACTTCTCCAGCAACCTCCACTACTGTGTTTCCTTTAATTAGGGGCAGCACGGTGGCTCAGTGGTTAGCACTGCTGCCTCACAGCACCAGGGACCTAGGTTCAATTCCACCCTTGGATGACTGTCTGCATGGAGTTTGCACATTCTCCCCATGTCTGCGTGGGTTTCCTCCGGGTGCTCCAGTTTCCTCCCACAGTCCAAAGATGTGCAGGCTAGGTGGATTGGCCATGCTAAATTCCCTGTGGTGTTCAGGAATGTGTAGCTTAGGTGGGTTACAGGGGGATGGGTCCAAGGGTCAATGTAGACTTGTTGGGCCAAAGGGCCTGTTTCCACACTGTACAGATTCTATGATTCTAAGCAGGGATGGGAAGGAACATTCTCCACATGCTGCAGTGAGCTCTCAAGAAACTCAACAGCATTTTGCCTGACCGGTAACCGGTTCACCAGCATCAAGATCCAATTCCCACCCATCCTCAGCCCAACGCCCTCCCTCCCCACAACACTACCACCACTGGTGTGTTATGGCTCCAGTGTGCATTATTCTAGGAATGACAATATCCAATGATCTGTCCTGGTCCACCCACATTGATGAGAAACCACAACAAGGCCTTTACTTCCTCAGGAGGCTAAAGAAATTCTGCATGTCTGAAAAGACTCTGACCAATTTTTACGGAAGCACCATAGAAAGCATTCTATCTGGGTGCATCATGGCTTATTAGGGCAACTGCTCTGCTCAGGACCGTAAGAAACTACAGAGAGTTTTGAACACGGTCCAGTCCATCACACAAGCCAACCTTCCATCCATTAACTCCACCTCGGAAAGACCGCTAACAGAATCAGAGAACCTCCCACCCCGGTTACAATCTCTTCCAACCTCTTCCCCCAGGCAGAATGCACAAATGTTTGAATATAATCACTAACAGGTTCAAGAACAGCTTCTTCCCTGCTGTTATTGGACTTCTGAACGACCTCTCAAATTTTAAACTTAATGTTGATCTCACTCTTTGTACACGCTCCCTTCAACAGGGTGAGCTGATGGCCTAGTGGTATTATCACTGATAATCCAAAGACCCAGACAACATTCTGGGGACCTGGGTTCAAATCCAGATGGTGGCATTTGAATTCAATAAAAATCTGGAACTAAGAGTCTCATGATGACCATGAATCCATTGCTGATTGCTGATTGCTGATTGCTGGGGGGATAATCCCATCTGGTTCACTAATCTCCTTTAGGGAAGGAAACTGCCATCCTTACCTGGTCTGGCCTATATGTGACTCCAAACCCACAGCAATGTAGTTGACTCTTATCTGCCCTCTGAGCAATTAAGAATGGAGAATAAATGCTGTCCTAGCCAGCGATGCCCTCATCCTAAGAACAAGTGATATTATGCTCTGCAGCCATAACATTGTATTCCTTGCTCTGTTCTATTACCCTAATGCACTTTGTATGGTATGGTCTGCCTGTACTGCATGCAAAACAAAACGTTTCACTGTACCTAGGCACATGTGACAACAATAAATCAAATCAAAAATCCGCACCGGTCAGGCCTCCTTTGGAGATACCCCTAAAAGTCCCTGTGAGCTCAACCACAAGAGGACAAGGCTAGCAGGCCTGAGGCACCAGCAATAACTCCAAGGTTCACCTCTGAGTCCAGTATCATCCTCACCTGAATTACCAAGCTTTCGGTCGCAGGTCCCAATGTAGCTCAGCATCAAACTTGGTTTGATCATCACTCCTGAGAAGTGCTTTGGCGGACATTGTGCTCATTTAAAGCTACTACATAAATACAAGCAGCTGTTGTTGGGGAAGAACAGGCAGCCCCCTCCTTTGTACTCAGCGACATTCCTCCCACAGCCAGTACCTCGGCGAACAGATTAACCAGGCTTAACGTTTCAGGTCCGGACCCGAAACATTAACTCTGTTTCCGTTAATGCTGCCAGACCTGCTGAGCTTTTCCAGCAAATTTGTTTTTGTTCCTGACATACAGCAGCCGCAGTTCTTTTGGTTTTTAGATTAACCAGGCTGCACTGCCCCAGCCTGAGATGACCATGACTTTTTTTCCTCCCCGCTTTATTCATTAATGGGATGAGGGCATCGCTGGCTAGGCAGCTTTTATTGCCCATCTCTAATTGACTGGACACCAGTTGAGAGTCAACCACACTGCTCTGGGTTTGGAGTCACATGTAGGCCAGACCAGGTAAGGATGGCAGTTTCCATCCCTAATGGGCATTAGTGAACCAGATTAGTGAACCCATCTGAATCAACAATGGGTTCACGGTCACCATTAGATTCTTAATTCCTGATATTTTTATTGAATTCAAATTCCACCATTTGCCATGGTGGGATTCAAACCCAGGTCTGTTATCTAGGTCTTTGGATTAATAGTTTAGCGATAACACCACTAGGCCATCTCCTCCTCACCTTTTTCTGCAGCACTTCCTTGTTCCCATGCACCATGCACAACTTCTTTTTCCTATTTTGATAGGCACATGGTTATTTGTGAAATCCGAGTTTAAGGAATTCCTGCCAGTCATTCACAAAGCAATGATGCTCCAGGGGTCGTGTGGAAAATTTATAAACTGCCAAAAGTGTTCTTGGCTCACTCGCTGATGAGCTTGATTCTGTTGTTATGCCGAGAGAGAGGGTACAATTCCATTTACAGCAAATTCTTTCATAATGATAAATGATCCCAGCCAACAACACAGCCCCAAGCACCCTTTATTATTATTTGCCTTCTCAGTCACACAAACATTAATCTAAAAGTAATGGCTTAACACTTCAGCTAAAATAGCAGAGAAGTAGAAGGATGAGCTGGCTAAGACAATATTTATTAGCCATAAACTGAAGTTGCTGCAAAAGCTCAGCAGGTCTGGCAGCATCTGTGAAGAAAAGAATCAGAGTTAACGTTTCAGGTCCGGTGACCCTTCTTCAGAACTGTTCTCGGACCCGAAACGTTAACTCTGATTCTTTTCCTCACAGATGCTGCCAGACCTGCTGAGCTTTTCCAGCAACTTCTGTTTTTGTTCCTGATTTACAGCCGTTTTTGTTTTCGGTTTTTATTTATTGGCCATCCCTAATTTCCCAGAGGACAGTTAACATTCAACCTGTGGGTCTGGAGTCACATGCAGGCCAGACCAGGTTAGAATGTCACATTTCCTTCTCCAAAGGACATTAGTGAACCAGGTGGGATTTTCCTAACAATTAAGTGATGAGTCACAGTCGTCATTAGACTCCTAATTCCAGTGTTTTTTTCTAAACTGAACTGAATTTCCACCATCTGCCATTGTAGGATTTGAACTCACATCCCCAGGGGCATTACCTTGTCACTAGGTTGGCCAGTCTAGTGATTAATACCACTCAGTGGTCACCTCACCCCTGCTCACATACATTATCAGCAGCAGATTTGATGGGCCAAATGGCCTAATTCTGGTTCTATATCTTACGGCATTATCTCTCCCATCTGATGGAAACAGGCCATTCAACCCATTAAGTCTACACTGACCCTCTGAACAGCAGCCCACCCAACCCCCATCTCCCTAACCTGCAAATCCCTGAACACTGCGGAACAATTTACCACAGCCAATCCACCTAACCTGCACATCTTTGGGCTGTGGGAGGAAACTTGAGCAGCCAGAGGAAACACACAGACACAGGGAGATTGTGCAAACCTCCACACAGACAGTCACCCAAGGCTGGGATTGAACCCAGGTCCCTGGTGCTGTGAGGCAGCAGTGCTAACCACTGAGCCACCCAACACCTCTAACAGCATCCCCATCTTTGAATATATTTTGGAGACAAATTCTGTGGCAGTCAGCAAGCAGAGGGACAGTCAGAAGGTGTTTTTAAATGCTGATGTTGAAAGGAATCCAGAGGCCTGCTCCCTTACCCTAGGGTCAAGAGAGAAAGATTAGCAACGAAAGCCACTGGGCCTGAGATGAATTATTAATGACAGTGGGTACTGTACATGGGGGTTGAATTACTCCAATAGCTTGCAACGTGCAAACATGCTCCCTACCATAAAATCCCCTGCCATAAAATCTGATCTATCTGAAGTATAGAGGGTGGAGTAGCAGATACTCGAGAAGGGCTAGGGGAGCTCTAAATCCAACTTATCAGCGAGTGAACCAAGAGCCCACGAGTGCTGTCGGCAGTTTATAAATTTCCCACGTGACCCCTGGAGCGTCATTGCTTTGTGAATAAAAACAGAAGTTGCTGGAAAAGCTCAGCAGGTCTGGTAGCGTCACTGGACCCAAAACATTAACTCTGATTCTTTTCTTCACAGATGCTACCAGACCTGCTGAGCTTTTCCAGCAACTTCTGTTTTTGTTCCTGATTTACAGCATCCGCAGTTCTTTCGGTTTTTATTGCTTTGTGAATGACTGGGCAGGAATTCCTTAAACTCGGAATTCACAAATAACCGTCTTCCTATCAAAATAGGAAAAATAAGTTGTGCACGGTGCATGGGAACAAGGAAGTGCTGTAGAAAAAGTCATGCTCATCTCAATCTGGGGCACTGGTTAATCTATTCACTGAGGTATTGGCTGTGGGGGGAACTCACTGAGTGCAATGAAGGGGCTGCCTGCTCTTCCCCAACAACAGCCACCCGCATTCATGTAGCACCTTTTTAAAAATGTAGGGTACCCCAACGCACTTCCCAGTGGCGATGATCAAATCAAATTTGACGCTGAGCCACATTACTTGTTGGGACAGGTGCCCAGAGAGTACAAATGGAGGCATGGCCTGGTGAGGCAAGAAGATATAAAACTGGGGCTTGGGTCGCAGAGTTACACAGCACGGAAACAGACACTTCAGTCCAAATACCGTCCATGCTGACTAGGTTTCCCAAATTAACCCAATCCCATTTACCTGTGTTTGGCCCATATCCCTCTAATCCTGTCCAAATGTCTTTTAAGTGTTTTAATTGTACCTGCCTCTACCACTTCCTCCAGCAACTCGTTCCATTTATGCACCACCCTCTGCATGACAAAGGTGCCCCTCAAGTCCCTTTTAGTTCTTTCCCCTCTCATCTTAAACCCATGCCCTTTAGTTTTGGATTCCCGTACACTAAAAGACCTTGGCTATTCACCCAATCCAGGATTTTACAAATATATATGAGGTTACCCCTCAGCCTCTGACACTCCAGGGAAAAAAAATGTCCAGAATATTCAGCTTCTCCTTATAACTCAAACCTTCCAGTCTTGGCAAGCTAAGACTTCTTCCTTTACTATCCTGTGCATACAATTATGTTCGATAAGACCTGTTATTGTTCACTCACAGGAGTATAGATCTCTAATTATTTCATTTCATAGGGTCAATAACTTGGAGAAGATGTTTCTACTTGCGGTAGCCATCTGTCTTTCTAGCTTGATACAGTGTGGAGCTGGAGGAACACAGCAGGTCAGGCAGCATCAGAG
>NW_025977329.1:0-7014 GCF_021869965.1 Rhincodon typus | reverse complement strand
TGCTGCATGGTCTGCTGTGTTCATCCAGCTCTACACCTTGTTATCTCAGATTCTCCAGCATCTGCAGTTCCTACTATCTCTGAAACATATTTAAATTTAATTGGGTTTTGGTTTAAATTGATTGGCTAAATTCAAAAATCTGTCATCTTGGTAAAAATGTTGCTTTTCCGGCCAACAGTATAGCGTCTTGATACAATGTTTCAATTTCAAAAACTCTCTGTGCATCTGCTGCTACCTGCAGACATGTTTTCAATCTCCAAACCAAAAAAATCATCTTTTAAAGGGACCATGCATTCTGCTCCCTACCATTTTACAAACATTAAAAACTCTACCAACTTTGCAACACAGTTTTTGGACAAACAAATGCACCAGTTCAATATAGGAAATGACTGAAGATATCATTAGGAGTTGAAGCTCAAGATCAGCCATGGTCAGATTGAATGGTGGCAGAAACTCAACAGGTGATATGATCTATTTCTGTTCCTATTTCTTGTGTCCTTACGTAAGCTTGATGGTAACAATCAAGTAAACTCTAAACAAGATGTTGTATTATCCATTTCTTATATTAATCAAAATTATCCATGGCAAGTGATCTATTAGTAACTCGCGCACTATTGCTTGAATTTTCAAAGAAGGTTTAAAAGAAATGGGTTCACTGGGAATTAGTATTCACTGGTCAACCAACTGATCACTTTGCTTTAATTAACTATCCAGTAATTATGTTGCCTGAACATATTGATTAACCACCTAATTCTTTAATTGATTATAAGTCACAATCAGTAAATTGGTTCTGTCATGACTTTAAAAGGTGCTCTGCATATCTAGTTAAATGTTTTTACTCTATTTCCTTATCCAAAATTAAGCACTGCAATGTGGTAAAACATGAAACATTTCTACCAACATCTGCACTTGAAGCTGTAAGGCTACGGACCAGGTGGTGGAAGGTAGGATTTGAAGAAGCAGCTAGTTCTTAAATTTTCTCTTCTTTTCTGGCTAGTGCAGACACAATGGCTTCTTTCTGTGCTGTAACTCTACTACAGTTCTGTGGTTCTTTGTTTTGGCATTTTGTTTCAATAAGTAGTTGCAAACGGTAAAAGGTTTTGTGGAATTAGTGATATTTTCTGATCTAAATCAGAATTTATAAATGCTCTGAGACCAAGAAAAGATTAACAGGATAATTAGCAGCCTAAACTAATGCACATTTGTGTATGAAAACTTATAAGTGATGTTCCAAATATACTTTAAAGGATATCCAAATATCCCTATTTAAAAAGGCAGGGAGGCAAAATATGAGTAACTATAAGCCAATTAGCCTAACATCTATTGTTGAAGAAGTATTTGAGTCAATTATTATGGAACTATTAGCAACACATTTGGAAAATCATAATCTAATCAAGTAGAGTCAGCATAGATTCATGAAAGGGAAATCATGTCTGGCTAATTTATTAGAGTTCTTTGAGGAACTTAACTTTCCACCTATTTTCGTGTCATCTGCAAATTTGGCTATAATACATTCACTTCCTTCTCCCAAGTCATTCATATATATTGTAAATAATTATGATCAATTGTGATCAAGTAAATAAGTGTTATTGTAAATAACACTGGTCCATGTATACCCCACTGGTTACAGGCCACCAATCTGAAGAAGAACCCTTTATCACCACTGACTGTTTCCTTCCCCTTAGCCAAGTCTCTATCCACAACAATACACTGGCTCCAACACCAATGTCTGACAACATTATTACAGTTTTTTTAGGAAATCTCAAACAGAGTGGATAAAGGAAAACCAATAGATGTGTTGTATTTAGACTTCCAGAAGACATTCAACAAGTTACCTCACAAAGGGTTAAGCCATAAGAGAAGAGCCCACGGTGTTGGAGATAATATATTGTATACAGAATTGGCTAATGGAAGGAAATAACCACAGTTGTTAAAGGGTTATTTTTCAGGTTGGTGACCTGTAACCAGTGGGGTATACATGGACCAGTGTTATGACCATTAATTATTAACAATATATATTAATGATTTAGGGGAAGGAGGTGAATGCATTGCAACCAAATTTGCAAATGACACAAAAATAGGTGGAAAGTCAAGATGTGACAGTTATACAAACTGGTTATGGAGAGATATTGAACATAAGTGGGCAAAAAGTTGGCAAATGGAGTATAATGTGGGAAAACGTGAAGTTGTTCATTTTGGAAGAGAGAACAAAAGAACAGAATATTTGTTTAAATGGACCAAAACAACAGAAAGCAGAAACACAAAGGGACGTGGGAGTACTTAAGCACAAAATTCAGAAAGCTAGTACACAGGTACAGCGGATAATCAGGAAAGGCTAATGGAATGTTGTCCCTTATTTCAAGGGGGTTTAAGAGTGTAAGAGTAGGAAAGTTTTATTGCAACTGTACACGTTGCTGGTGAGACCACATCTGGAGTACTGTGACCAGATTTGGTCCCTTTATTTAAGTAAAATATCATTTCATGAAGGCTGTTCAGAGAATGCCCGTGACAATAATCCCTAGTATGGAGGAGTGTCTCTTTAAGCAAAGGCCAAGTTTAGAAGAATAAGAGGTGATCTCATTGAAACATGTAGGATTTTTTAAGGGGTTTGACAGGGTAAATACCAAGAGGATGTTCCCCCTCATGTGAGAGCCTAGGCTAGAGGGCATAGTCTCAGAATAAAAGAATGCCAATTTAAGACTGAAATGAGGAGGAATTTCTTCTTTCAGAGTGTTATCAGTCTTTAGAATTCCTCGCCACAAACAGCTGTGGGGCACATATTTAAGACTGAGGTAGTTAGATTCTTAATCAGTAGGGGATCCAGGGTTATGGAAAAAATGCAAGAAAGAGGATATAAGGAATGTGGGATCAGTCATGATCCCATTGAATGGTGGAATAAGCTTGAAAGGCTAGAAGGCCTACCTCTGTTCCTATTTCTTATGGTCTTATGGTCTTCATTCCCACTTCCTCCAAACACCTTAAATCTCACCGGTCAAAAGCAGACAGAGCACTTTTCATAGATACCCAACTTGATGTTGGCTGAACCAGGTTACGTTTCAAGTTCTACAAATTAGAAGTATTTTGACCATGGTTAATATAGGGCTATTACTATTCACCTCAAATTTGGTGAGTAAAACTGTGCAGTTCCATTGACTTTGAAAATCTATTAATAGTGCATATTCAAGGGTACATTTTGGCCTATGGCTTAAGCGGCAATTGATTAATTTCCATCTCTGAGGTACTGTCCTGCAGCACAGAAAATTTTACAAGTATTCTGAATGTATATATCCACAACTTGAAAAACCTAGTTTGTGTGTATGATTATTGGGAAATGTTATGTAGATATTCAATAATAGCAAAATATTTTCTTACATTTAAGTAGTGCCTTTGGTGCAGAAAGTGTCTTAAAACTGCCTTTTTCTTGTAAGAAGAATTAAATGTATTCAGCTCTCTTGTAATACAGGGAGCTCCCTAAGACAATAATAGTTGGCAATCTGAAAAAAGCTGCAAGTATCGCCAGCTGCATCTTGACAGGCTCCCAACCTCTAAAACTTCATGTGCTAGGCTGCCTTCAATGGCATTAAAAATGTTGTCCTCACCCTGCTTTAAAGTTACAGTTTGCAACTGGCAGATTTTAGGAATGATCTCCTTTGTTAAGTGGAGATGTCTGATTTGCTGTTCCTCACTGAGGTTCAGGCAAGAGAAATATCTGTTGTAAACCTAAGCTAACATAGTCTCTTTCTCCTCTTACTCCTGCTCCCTCTTCCAGCAGCCTGTCCTTTTTTGTGCATTAGCTCTACTCATTCCCTCAGACATACTGCATTCCAGCAAGGATGCAAACTACTGCACCCATGTCTGAGACCATCTGGTTTATACAGAATACTTGAAGTTGAGACAAACTGCTTCAGTGCATGCCACTCCACTCCTCTAACCATTTTTAACTTTAAATGACTGAGAACCATCAAACCCTTCCATAACTTTTACAATGAGCTGAAACAAATGGTCTTTTTGAATATCACTAATGGAGTTGGGCCAGTCATTCCAGTTGCTGATGGCATGCTCAGTTGTGAACGATTAAGAGATGGCATTGGCTGGGCCGTTAAGCTCCAAGATAGCAACACTGGCATCGAATCAGCATTGCCCACTGACTTCACAATCTGCCTATTCCATAAATTTCTGAAGAACACTTTGTATATTTCTGAAGAACACTCTTTATATGAGCATTATTGTTCTCACCAAAATGGCTGATTAAACTAAGGAGCAAACATCCTTAGTCTCAAACAGAATTTAGACCAGAAAGTGTAGGTGAACAAATTTAATCAATGGTAAAATGTCTAACAAAAGAGAAATTGAGAGGAAAATAAAGGTGGAACTAAGGGAGAGGTAAAAATGATAGAAGCAAAAAGTAAGATAAACCTTTAAAATTTTATTTTTTAAAAACTCTCCAACAATAACTAAAATCTGAAAATATCAGATTTTGCATAGCAAAAAGTAAATTTCCTGTGACATTGATATTGTTTGGCAGATAATAAAACATCATACTATTCAAAATTAATTTGCACTTGAACTAACAAATGTTACCATTTTCTGGCATACTTAGTACAGTGTTAGTTGGTAAAAATTGCAAATTCATACCATTCCACATATGTGAGGTACAAATCATGCAGCAATGTACCAACATAGAGAGACTTCTGGAGGGTGAGGGATCCTGTTCAGCAATGCTCCTTGTTGCTTTGCATGTTCAGATATTTGAAGTTGCTGCCGGATTTATGCCTTAATGAAAATGTGAGGCAGTCACCATAGCATTATTTCTACTGCAAAAACTGAAGTAATATCAGCTACAGCCTTTCTAATGTTCAGCTGGAAGGAATTCCAGCTTATTCTAGGCAGATTACAAAAGCAGTCTGACAACATAGACACTGAGAGGAAATGATTCTGAGGTTTATCTGGATCCTGTCCTCTTCAGCTGGTTATGTGGAAGTTGACATCTCAACTATGAACTATGATATCGGAAAAAGGATGTAGTGAAGAAGAGGAGAAGTCAAGGATTGATTCTTAGGGGACTCCAGCTGTAGCATTGTGGTGTCATGGCAGAAAGGCCACCCATTGTTGGAGATAGGTTGATCACAACTGGATAACTGAGAAATTATCAAATGAAAGCAGTGGCATTAAGGTTGTGGATTTGCTCGCCGAGCCGGTTAGTTTGATAGCAGACGTTTCGTCACCCTGCGTGGTAACATCATCTGCGCGCCTCCAGTGAAGCATTGGTGTTCTGTCCCGCTTGTTATTTATATGATTCAGTTTGCTGGGGTGGTTGGCATTATTTCAGGTTCTGTTTTTCAGTAGTTTGTATATCAGGTCCAGTTCAATGTGTTTGTTGATGGAGTTTTGGTTGGAACGCCAGGCCTCCAGAAATTCCCTGGCATCTTTGTCTTGTGCTATTATGGATGTGTTGCCCCAGTTGAATTTGTGTCCTTCTTTGTCCGTGTGGATTGAGACCAGTGAGAATTGGTCGTGCTTCTTGGTGTACACAAGGACAAAGAAGGACACAAATTCGACTGGGACAACACATCCATAATGCCTTTTCAAAAAGTTCAAAGATGGGCAGCAATGAGGTTCTGCAGGATCATCTGCCCAGACACATCACCTGTTAATCTGCTTCGGAGGTTTTTTGAAACTTGCCCTTTTTTGTGAATCCAGAGAGTTCTCCAGCCGTTTTGAAACACAGTATTCTGGCTCATTTAAAGCTTTTTCTTTCAATGAAAGCACCATGAATTAAATCAGTTAATGAAATTAAAAATTAAAACTCCATATATTACACCTTTGTGACACTATGAGCAAACTGAAAACAAATTGTGGTCCTTGTCTGGAGTGAGAGTTTCTGGCAAATGCCATGTAATAAGTGATTCATTTAGAATGTCGATGCCCAAATTGGTGGCTATGGAAAATTTTGTGGCCTCATCTGGCCAATTGTGATGTAGATCATGAACAACAAGCAAAAAATTTGCTGCTTGGGGCATGTGATATCATCATGTTCACGTATCTTTGATGTCACAAGTCACTTTGCTATCACTAAAGCTGTCTACAGTACTAGTACAACCCTTATTTATGTCAGCTACTATATTTGCATGAATCTGTAAGATATTCAACCTCAAAGATGTGCTGATGAAGATGATTTAAACATTTGTAGAGGTGGATGATTAGACCTTGATCTGGCTTACAGTGTTAGGTTGTGATTAGTGATCAGTGCAGAGAGGGAAATTTTGGTCATAAAGATACAATGTCTACATGCTGTCTGCTGTCTAGAAGATTATTTGTGTTTATCTTATGAATTTCACCATGTCACATAAGCAATTGGTCATTTACTTCCTTCAATAAATTATGACACCACAGTTCCAATGGCAGATCTTGATGCATATATTGTAGCAAATGTTTCTATATGTAGGTTGAAATGTGTGATAACTACTGGAGAAGTTATCTTCACATTTAGTATGCCAAATTCTATTTCCTGTGTGATTGTCTATATTCTGCATCATAACCTCCAAAAGGCTCCACAATCTCTGCATACTTAGGAACAGATTTGTAATAAAAGTTGGTAGCAACAAGGGAAGAAGCCAACTCGACACTGGAAATGCATGAGTGGCTTTGACATTTTTTATGTGAAGGCTTTACACCAGTTTCTGTCACTCCGTACCTGGGACAAATCAATCTTAAATACTACAAATGTAATTTGTTCTTATAGAGCATGAAATTGTGTTGCACAAGTCAAGTGAGCACCTCTGATAATCACTGGTAATATTCTTCTTTGTCCATTCCATGAAAAACAATGTTGGCAGATAGTTTGAACATCCCCTCAGTGTCTCACAAAAGAGAATAAACAATCTTCTGGAATGTACAAGGTGTAGAGCTGGATGAACGCAGCAGGCCAAGCAGCAGAGGAGCAGGAAGGCTGACGTTTCGGGCCTAGACCCATCAGCCTTCCTGCTCCTCTGATGCTGCTTGGCCTGCTGTGTT
>NW_025977328.1:0-7015 GCF_021869965.1 Rhincodon typus | reverse complement strand
CCGCCTGCTGTGTTCATCCAGCTCTACACCTTGTTATCTCAGATTCTCCAGCATCAGCAGTTCCTACTATCTCTAAGTACTATCGCCCTTTCACTTTGTAGAATTTTCTTATTCCTATTGAGGGGGGCTGACCTGTTACCTTCATACATTCAACACTGGGCTGTCATATTCATAGAGCAAGCAATGTTCACATGATCTCAGTTTCTTAAAGCCTCACTTCCTCAAATATATGCTGTCACAAGGCAGAAGCATACAGCAAGGAAGGACTTATTATCAGGTAATTTTGACCACGTCTCTTCAAATCCTTCCACTAAAACCTTCCAGAACCAGAGCGACAACAAATCCATTGTGCTTGTGTTGGTTCTTTGCAAGAGCTAACCAATTAGTATCACTTCCTGTTCTCTTCCCTAAAATCCTGGCAATGTATTCCTTCTCAAATATTTATCCTTTTGAACATTGCTGTTGAATCTACTTCCAAATTACCCATGGGCCACCCATCTTTCTTTTGGGGATCAGAACTGATCCTGCAGATCCCACCTTTACACAATGGGAAAGCAACCGTTGCTGGAAGAACTGTGTCCCTCTATCCCCATATTAGTGCACTTGTAAAGCAGCTCTGTTGCAGAAATCCCTTCACTCATTAAATGATTCTGTCTAATGGCCATTTCATCTCTAGTGGATGCTGTTTATAGCCACATTTACATTGTAGCCTAGGTCTCATGGGAGGAAGCTAATTAAACCACACTTCCCCCCATTCAGACTTCTCCAAAGTACAACCAGTCTTCCCTTAAACAGGCTGAGCTACCATCACTACGCAGTTCAACAATGCCCTTTGTTGAGTGACAAGGTGAATAGCTAACAGAACGTGGGAAGCCAGATATCACAACGCCACAAAAAAATTGGCCTGGAACAGAGTTTATTGTAGGAAGACTTACATTCAAATAGCAAATTTCACCACTCCAGGACTTCCCAAAGTACTTCATAGCCAATACTTTTGGAATCAGCCATTGTTGTGGAGGCAAGAACTGAGAGAGCCAAGTTTTGCAAACAGCAATGAGATAGCAACAACTGGCTGAGTGATAATATTATCCAGGACGTGGGGACATCTCCCCCATTCACTGGAATAATAAAATATTATAAAGTTATTTACAGCACAGAAACATTATTCAGACCAACAGATTCACACTGATGTTTGTACTCCACATGAACTTCCTCCTCTTCACTGAAGTGAATCAACAAATCCACTGATCCTTTCTCTCTTTCACACACACACAAATTTATCCAGCTTCCCCTTGGAGGTATATCTATGCTATTCACTCTATGACTCCTTGTGGTACCAAGTTCCACATTCTAACTGATCAACAGACTAGACAGGAATTTTAACACTACCCAAGGGACTAGATAGTGCCCCTTTTAACACCTCATCCAAAGGAGTACTGCACTGTCAAGTGTGCGCTTCCTTTAGTATTACATAGGAATGTCACACAAATTTGTAACAATCAAGTCCCCAAGGTGGGTCTTAAGGAAAAAAATACCTAATTCAGAAACAAATCTGCAACAACACAACCACCTTTGGCAGCATAACATTCAAAAGTAGTCTAATTAGTTGAGGTAACCAATTGATAGCTCCTTCTAACTACAGCAAAATATTTGTGGAAAGAATGCAAGAGCAACAAAAATTCAAAACTAATTAACCATAGTTCCTTCAACTACCTATACTGATGTCAGAGGTATGCAAAACAAAGTCGACAACTGCAAATGATTTGAAATTGAGATTGTGGAACATCAGAACCACCGAGAAAGAGACCACAGCTATCTAATTAGATTTTTAGCAAACCTTTGTAAAGGATCTCACACTACAGGCTTCTTTACGAGACAACACATTTGTGGCATTAATGGTAATCTGACATAGTGGATGGAGATTGTGGGCATTCAGCCAATTCTTAAAGCGCTGATTGATGGATTTGAAGTCTTCTTACCAGCAGTAACCCCACAGGGTTTAGTAATAAGCCTTCATTATCACGATGCCTTCATTACTTGATCCATAATATGTCGTAGTGTTTTGGGGGCATAAAGAGAACGGATGTGGAGATTGCAGAATAAACACATCATGCAGTTTGAAGCATTTTTTTTTTAAACTAATTTGTTAATATTGTGCTTTTCCAACTGTAGCTGGTAACATGAAATAACTCGCAGGATTTACAGTGGACTGCTTCCTTTGCGTTGGGGGCCACCATATATTTCCAAGCCAGTATTGCTCAAGGGAAGCCATTTTTTTTTGACAGTGGGCAATATGGCAGTCACCAAGCTCCCAAAAAAAGTACCTGCTGGTCTTCACTTCCAGGGTGGGACCTCACTGTTGAGTTTCTGCAATGGGTCTCCAGAACAGGCCAAATCCTGACCCATACTTCTTGGCCCAACGTGAACTTCCAACCTCAAGGTGATTCCACAGCAGTCTCCCAGCCTCAAGATGAAGCCTGGTGAGGTCTGGAGTCAAGGCCCAGTGCGGACTGGAGACTAGGTGCCAGCATGGACTGGGTTGGAAGGACACGTTCTGAACTTTTCATTTCTCAGTTTTCAAATTTATCCCTACAATCTGTAACATTGAACTTGCTTCTTTACTTTTTAATTGTTTTTCCTACGAATTTGTATTAAAGAATCCATACTGAGGTACATTGTCACCTAAGATAGCGCAGTAAGTGGCGACTTGTAAAGTTTTCACTGGACTCATTTAAGTACATGTGAAAATAAAGCTAATTCAATTCAAGGAAGTTTGCCCAAAGAAGGTTACAGGTTTCCATATTGCCTGTGGTTCAGTTGATATGCCTCTCACTGAAGAAGGAATGGGCAACACAATTCATTTTTTCAAGAAAAAAATCACATACAAGCAAATCCACTAAGAAAGGCAAGTTTTCAAACCAGCATTTTCAGACTCAAGTGTTCAACCATTTTGTTAACCTCTGCCCCAATTTTCAGACAGTGACTGTTGATAATGATAAAGAAGAACAGCAGAATCATATTATTTTGCCTTACACTATGCCTTTTGTCACTCCATCTCATGTGGCAGATGATACCCTGTTACAGATCTACTCGTCCCACTTTGTGCTTACAACCATTATGCCTCTGACCAGTTCTGACAATAAAAGGTCAGTAACCCAAGGCATGAACTCTATTTCTGTCTGTCCCCAAATACTCCCTGTCCTTATGTGTACTTCCAACATTTTCTGTTGATACTCTAGATAGGCTTTAAGGTTCTGAGAAACTGGTGAAGAGGTCAATGCCCTTGAAAGATTACCAGGCACTTTCACATGTAGTTCCACGAATGAAGCCATTTATGTGGCTACTAAACCCTCCAGAGTGAAAGACCCTAAAATGACTGGCCCCTTCAGGGGAGTGCAACCCATTAGTGGAAACCCTCACTAGCCAAACAGAGCTCCTGGGTGAAAGCTCCTTTGAAATTGTGGTGTTTCCTATTCTATTTATTTACTTAAAGCTACAAATACGCTAAAAAGATGTTCTCCTGGGGGAAGAGTTGGGGATCAGTTCAGCCCTTCGCCTCTCCTGCAATTCAGCTGGTCCTGCCTATGACAGCTCCAGGACAATTAATTCCCATTGAGTTGCCAAGAAACCACTTCAATCCGGTTCTGACTGGTTCGAGCCGCCCTTGACCGGTTCCAACCGCCCGGAGTGACTCAGCCGCCTCTACCACTCGGAGCTTACCCATAGGGGGAGGTGGAGAGAAAGAGAGGAGAGACAGGGGGGCGGAGGCTCGGAGGGAGACGCCACCTTACAGCTCTGCATGTCAGACCTTGCAGTTTGGCGCCAGCGAGGCGCACTCTCCAAATCATTTTTCAGTTTTTTTTTGGTTGGGTTGGGTTGGGTTGGGGTGGTGGTATAAAGGGAACAGCTCTGGTCAGGGAGTTGTGCACACCCCTGCGTGTTGGGCGGAAGCGGTACGTTCCTCGCTGCTTGTTACATTGTGGCTAAGCAACGAGAGAGGTAACAATCAGCAGCTCCAACACAATGTAGCAACTAACTGCTACAATGTAACTGTTCCCCAGGGACCATTAAACTTTATCAACAACATATAGACACTGGATGCCAAAACATTACTTGGCAACAACTTATCCAACACTGCCAGTGGATCCGGCCCGAATGTAAATGGACTGCCTTGTCGGTTTCCGGAACCTTTCCCCTTTTCTCGTTGAGACCACCGTGCGACTTCGACCTTCCGTTTCTTATTTTTTTTTTTTAAAAACCCTTCTACAAAAATTGTTGGAGAAACAGACGTCCCCAGTACATCTAGGCTTCATTTCCTAAGCGTTGTTTTGTTTTAAAAAAAAAGTTGTACAAATTGGTTTTTGTCTCGGGTTGTTTGATCAAATGGTGTGCGCCACTTTCCTCGGATGGCCAATGATTTGTGTTACTGCATTGAGGACTGCACGACTATACATAACTCCCGAGCAGGTTGAGACAACTAGCACGGATTTACAAAATAAACTTTTCGAAAGGTTATACTGTTTAAGTCTTTCGGTTGTCACAATTAGTTTAAAAGATCCGCTCATCTGAAATAAATTAAGAGGAACGTACGGTTTCTCCAATACTTCACCTGGGAGATGGTCAGTCTCACAAAGACCCTCTTTGTTATCTGCTGGTCGGATTAGATATTTGATTTCTGAATACCAACCAGAAAGAGACATTTTGTTCAAAAAAAATTCAGCTAATCTCGTTTATGAACTTGAACTGAAAATGCCAGGTACGAGGCAAAAAGCGAATGAACTGGACCCCTCGAGTGGAGGTAAATATCCAAAATAAGGGGGCGGGGAAATCCGACTCCCATCGCCAGACTGACGTTGCAAAAAAAAATATACGAGCGACTCAACTCTCACAGATGGTGTATAATGCAAGATAGTAAAAGGCCCCTGTTACTGATTCCCGATCAATTGTGCGTTAAAATATTAACCTGCAATTACGTTCAATGAAACTGCAAAGTAGCGGTTTGAATTCATAAACCGACGAGAACTGGTCTGCCAACGACAGTGAATTTTCAAAAAAGTCAGACAGTATACGTTCATCATAGCGCCCAATTATAAAGAAACAAATCACATTTTTCCAGCTGAAGACCATTTCCCTGCGATAACTGTAATAGCCTATATAAATGATTAGGCAGCTGGCTCTAAAATACTTATCTATAACAACAGAAGTTAGAATATATAGGTGCATTAATCATTCCAAAAGCTTCTGCGTTGAGAGGGGCGCCCAGACTGACAAAGGCTTGGACACTAGGCCTAGTGTGTGTGTGTGTTTGCACTAGAGCTGGCGAATCCGTGCGTTACACAAGATCCCACTGTGGGAAGAGGGGCGAGATCCGGCGTCCGCTGCCCAATCCCTCCCCAATATACTCACTCTGCTGATGCTGTGGAGAGGAGGAATCTGTCAGATTGCCCGCGACGGCTGCACCCGGCAGCACTAAGTGCCGGAGAGGCTCGGGCAGACACTTCTTGCAGAAGGAGTGCAGACATGGCAGCAGCTTGGGATCTCGACTTTGGAAATTGAGCTTGCAGACGGCGCACGTCTCCAGCAGGTTGAGCTGGGCTCCCTCCGCCTTCTCCCCTTGTTCCCTACTCTCGGCTTCGTTTCCTGTATTGAGGCCGGGCTCCTGCGGACTTTCTGCCATGTCTCCAAATTTCAGACGCTTCTCCCTCTCGCAGCTCCCATCCGCCTTACCACTGGCAGCGAGTCGCAGGGTTAGCTTGGGGGAGGGAAAGGTTGGGGGGGGGGGGGTAGTTTCTCTGGCCAAGTTGATGCAGAGGGAAACGCTTAGTGACTACAGGGCGTTCTGTTTCAGCCCCGCTGTCAATTGCAGGAAATGCTCCATCTGCCGGACACCGCACGCCAGTGAGAAGCTGCGGATCTCAATTCATCACAGCGCGTCACTGGGCCAGATTAATATTAATAATTCCCAGCAACAGGCAATCTGTCTCTACTTCAAAACTATCCTCCCTCCAATGAGTAAGGGATTCCCAAAAGTCTGCCGAGTCAGACATCTGAAACATGCCCCATGTGCTTCCACATCTGTCCTGACCTCCAGAAAGGAGTCCACCGAAGGCAATAGCCCAGTGATAGTACCGTAGACTGTTAATCCAGAAACTTGGCTCATGTCCTGGGGACCTGGATTCAGGTCCCGCCACCGCAGATGATGGAATTTGAATTCAATTAAAAAAAAGAATCTGGAATTGAGAGTCTAACGATGACCATAAACCCATTCTGAGGAAGGGTCACCGGACCCGAAACGTTAACTCTGATTTTTTTTTTCTTCACAGATACTGCCAGACCTGCTGAGCTTTGTTTTTGACCATAAACCCATGTTCGGGGAATACCCATCTGGTTCACTAATGTCCTTTAAGGAAGGGAGCTGCCATCCTTACCTAGTCTGGCCTACATGCTACTCCAGACCCACAGCAATGTAGTTGAGTCTTAACTGCCCTCTGGGCAATTAGCTAGTGACCCTCTGCTGGAAGGTCGGTGTTAGATCCAGGATTGGGTCATAAAACCCCATGCAGTTCAGTAATCAAATCCCAGTGCGATGAAAGCTCTCTGATAAATATATCATTTTTAGAGTTTGGATTTTTGAATTGTCACATGCTTGGTTTGATACTTTTCCAACTTTTTTCTAAATAATTAGATCGATAACTTCTTCTTTTACTCGTGGCATTTGGGCATCACTGACTAGTATTTGATTTGATTTATTATTGGCACATGTACCTAAGTACAGAGAAGTTTTGTTTTGTGTGCAGTGTAGCAGAATATAACATACAAAGACACAAAGATAAGAAATGTGAGAATAAGATCTGCTGTAGAGAGCTCACAAAGAGTCACCTTGTGTCGCTGCCATATTGTCTACTGATAGTAATAGAGTCACAGTCATACAGCGCAGAAATAGACCCCTCGGCCCAACTCGTCCATGCTGACCCGGTTTCCTCAACTGAACTATTCCCATTTGCGATAGTAGGAA